>NW_017219009.1:0-11617 GCF_001704415.2 Capra hircus | reverse complement strand
GAAGCCATGGTGGGAGAGGCACACGGGCACGCTGCAGACTGCTGGCCGAGTGGGCGGGGACCCAGCAGCTTAGGACTCTGGAGAACGGGAGGCGTCTCCGCCACCATTGACGTCAATAGGGTTTGGTGGGGTAGATGGTGGGGGTCGCCCCTGGCCTCTTTCCAAGCAGAGACCCTGGACGGAGTCCCGTGGAGTGAGTGGGCTTTTCCCGGGCACGGCTGGACCCTGGACCGCCAAGATCCCCGTTGGGGTGGGCGGGCAGTTCGCGCTTTGGTTTGTGGCCCTCCCTCGCAGCGCGGGGGTGGGATCAACCCCGGGTGGATCAATCAGGGGCCCTCAGCAGTGCCAAGGGAGCTCACCGCCCAGGAAACGGCCCAAGGTCCCTTTGAATTGGCCACCAATGCCCCTTTCCCAGCCTGCCTTGCTCCGGGATTTCCCCGCCTTTTCACATTCCACAGGTCCCTGGGCCTCGACTGTCCCCCGCTGGCTCCTCCGAGCATTCCGGGACACCAGACGCTCTCTCCAGCGCCTCCACCTAGATCCCTCGCTGTCCTCGCCACCGTTTCCCCCATGCCCCCTCCCAACTCCTCCGTGGGCTCTTGGCGTCCTTTCCCTACAGCAGTCACAGAGTGCCACCCCCGAGGGCTTTGAGTTGCCTGGAGCCCAAGGCTCCGGCCAGAGACCTGAGGGGCCAGCGTCTGGACTGGCAGCTAATGCCATTTTGGGGCTTTTCTCACGTGGAGCCTGAGGCCCGCACCTCCGCGGGCAAACCCCCAGCGCGAGTGCCCTGGAGATACCCGCCCAAGGGGACAGTGTACCCCCTACTGTGGGGAAGGAGGTTCCTGTTTTCTCTGCACTGGTTCGACTTTTCACGCCGAGGATCGACTCACACCATGATGGCAAGTGGAATAGCCCTGTGGGAAAGCCTCATGGGAAAGACTCCAGGGAAAGCCACAGATTCCTTGATCCACGAGAAGGGAAGCGTGACACTGCTGCTACCGCTCAGGAGGAAAGCGCACGTGCATGACTCCACTCGAGCCGAGGACTGACGCCACTTGGGAGACTCCAGAAGTACGCCAAGATCCATGTCAGCACAGGAGAGGAATCCTCAGGTTCTGGTCCCGACTCCACACAAAGGTCTTAGGCCCCGGCATCGACGGGGAGAGGAATCCTGAGAGGCCCCCTAGCACCTCGCATGGGACTGGCCTTTCCTGAGGTCACCAGAGCGGGTCCCTGAGGTCTCCGTCGTAACTCGAGAGCACCTGCCGCAACTAGAGAAAATCCAGGAGGTTCTCCCCTCCAGGCGAGATGAGGCCATTTCCGCTGAGGCGTCTCGAGGCTAATCACACCTAACCTCTGGAACTTCGAAAAGGGTCCTTCACACCCTTGCTGCAAGTCAAGAAGTTCTCCGACATACCCATCTCCACTCGAGAGGAAGGACGAGGGTCCCGCCCACATCCAGCAGAGCCCCGTTTCCGCCTCGTAGCTCAAGAAGAGGGATCCTTTCCCTTCGTCGTCGGGAAAGAATTCCCGGCCTTTCCGTCCGCATCTCAAGAGGAGGCCGCTCTCAACAGGAAAGACGAGAGGAACTCCAGGGCCCTTGCCAGCATTCCAAGAGTCCCCCAGATGTCTAAGTTCATTCCAGAAGAACCTGTTTTCCCTGCACTGCCTCGACGTTCACGCCGAGGATCGACTCACACCACCGAGGCACGTGGAACAGCCCTGTTAGAAAGCCTCGTGGGAAAGCCTCAATGGAAAGCGACAGATCCCTTGATCCACACGTCGGCAAGCGTGACACTGCTGTTGCAGCTCGCGAGGAAATGGCAGCTGCATGCCCTCACACGAGAAGAGGACTGACTTCCCTGGGTGAGACTCCAGAAGTACGGAAAGATTCATGTCAGCACTGGAGAGGCATCCTCAGGTCTGGCCCCGACTCCACACAAGGTCTTAGGCACCGGCATCGATGGGAGAGGAATCCCTAGAGGCCCCCTGGTAACTCGCATGGGGACTGGCCTTTCCTGAGGCCACCAGAGGGGTCCCTGAGGACCCGTCGTAACTCGAGAGCACCTGCCGCAACTGGGTAAAATCCAGGAGGTTCTCCTCTCCAGGCGAGCTTAGTCCCATTTCCTCTGAGGCGTCTCGTGGCTAATCACACCTAACCTCTGGAACTTCCAAAGGGTCCTTCACACCCTTGCTGCAACTCAAGAAGTTATCGGACATACCCGTCTCTACTCGAGAGGAAGCACAAGAGTATCGCCCACATCACGAGAAGCCACGATTCCGCCTCCTAGCTCGAGAGGAGGGATCCTTTCCCTGCGTGGTCGGGAAAGAATTCCCGGCGTTTCCGTCGCATCTCAAGACGAGGCGCTCTCCACAGGAAAGGCGAGAGGAACTGCAGGGTCGTGCAGACCATTCCAGAGTCCCACACATGTCTCAGTCCATTCAAGGGAAACCTGTTTTCACTGCACTGCTTCGACTTTCAAGCCGAGGATCGACTCACACCACGGTGGCACGTGGGACAGCCCTGTGGGAAAGCCTCGTGGGAAAGCCTCGAGGGAAAGCCACTGATCCCTTAATCCTCTCGTCGGGAAGCATGACACTGCTGATACAGCTTGGGAGGAAAGCGCACGTGCATGCCCCAACTCGAGACGAGGACTGACTCCCCTGAGGAGACTCCAGAAGTACCCCAAGTTACATGTCAGCACTGCAGATGAATCCTCAGGTTCCTGGCACCAACTCTACACAAGGTCTTAGGCCCTGGCATCGACGGGAGAGGAATCCCGAGAGTCCCCAGAGCAACTCGAATGGGGACTGGCCTTTCTGAGGCCACCAGAGCGGGTCCCTGAGGTCCCCGTCGTAAGTCGAGAGCACCTGCCACAACTCGAGAAAATCCAGGAGGTTCTCCCCTCCAGGCTGAGATGAGGCCCATTTCCGCTGAGGCGTCTCGAGGCTAATCACACCTAAACTCTGGAACTTCCAAAGGGTCCTTCACACCATTGCTGCAACTCAAGAACTTCCCCTACATACCCGTCTCCAATCGAGAGGAAGCACGAGCGTCCTGCCCACATCCAGAGGAGCCCCGTTTCCGCCTTATAGCTGGAGAGGCGTGATCCTTGCCCTGAGTCACCCAGATGTCTCAGTCCATTCCAGGGAAACCTGTTTTCCCTGCACTGCCTCGACTTCAAGCCGAGGATCGACTCACACCATGGTGGCACTTGGGACAGCCCTGTGGGAAAGCCTCCTTTGAAAGCCTCGTGGGAAAGCCTCAATGGAAAGCCACAGATCCCTTGATCCACGCGATGGGAAGCGTGCCACTGCTGCTACAGCTCGGGAGGAAAGCACATTTGCATGCCCCACTCGAGCCGAGGACTGACTCCCCTGGGGAGACTCCAGAAGCAACCCAAGATCCATGTCAGCACTGGAGAGGAATCATCAGCTTCCGGCCCGGACTGCACATAAGGTCTTAGGCCCCGGCATCGACGGGAGAGGAACCCGAGAGGCCCCCATGCAACTCGCATGGGGACTGGTCTTTCCTAAGGCCACCTGAGCTGGTCCCTGAGGTCCCTCTCGAAAGTCGAGAGCACCTGCCGCAACTTGACAAAATCCAGGAGGTTCACACCTCCAGGCGAGATGAGGCCCATTTCCGCTGAGGCGTCTCGAGGCTAATCACATCTAACATCTGGAACTTCCAAAAGGTCCTTCCCACCATTGCTGCAACTCAAGAAGTTCCCCGACATACCCGTCTCCACTCGAGACGAAGCACGGGAGTCCCGCCCACATCCAGAGGCGCACCGTTTCCGCCTCATAGCTCGAGAGGAGTGATCCTTTACCTGTGTGTTGGGAAAGAATTCCCGGTATTCCCGTCGCATCTCAAGAGGAGGCCCTCTCCACTAGGAAAGGCGAGAGGAACTTCAGGGTCGTGACACCATTCCCAGAGTCCCCCAGATGTCTTAGTCCATTCCAGGGAAACCTGTTTCCCTGCACTGCCTCGACTTTCAATCCAAGGATCGACTCACACCACGGTGGCTCGTGGGAGAGCCCTGTGGGAAAGCCTCGTGGAAAGCCTCAAGGGAAAGCAACAGATCCCTTGATACACGAGAAGGGAAGCGTGACACTGCTGCTACAGCTCGGGAGGAAAGCGCACGTGCATGCCCCCACTCGAGACGAGGACTGACTCCCTGGGGAGACTCCAGAAGTACCCCAAGATCCATGTCAGCAATGGAGAGGAATCCTCAGGTTCCGGCAACGACTCCACACAAGGGCTTAGGCCCCGGAATCCACGGGACAGGAATCCCTAGAGGCCCCGGAGCAACTCGCATGGGGACTGGTCTTTCCTGAGGACACCTAGTGGGTCCCTGAGGTCTCAGTCGTAAGTCGAGAGCACCTGCTGCAAATCGAGAAAATGTAGGAGGTTCTCCCCTCTGGCGAGATGAGGCCCTTGTACGCTGAGGCGTCTTGTAGCTAATCACACCTAACCTCTGAAACTTCCAAAGGGTCCTTCACACCCTTGCTGCAAACTCAAGAAGTTCCCCGACATACCCGTCTCCACTCGAGAGGAAGCACGAGAGTCCCGCCCACATCCAGAGGAGCCCCGTTTCCACCTCCTAGCTCGAGAGGAGGGATCCTTTCCCTGCGTGGTCGGGAAAGAATTCCCGGCGTTCCCGTCTCATCTCAAGAGGATGCGCTCTCCACAGGAAAGGCGAGAGGAACTCCAGGGTCGTGCCACCATTCCCAGAGTCCCCCAGATGTCTCAGTCCATTTCAGGGAAAGCTGTTTTCCTGGCACTGCCTCGACTTTCAAGCGGAGGATCGACTCACACTACGATGGCACGTGGGACAGCCCTGTGGGAAAGCCTCGTGGGACAGACTGCTGGGAAAGCCTCGAGGGAAAGCCACAGATCCCTTGATCCACGCGAAGGGAAGCGTGACACTGCTGCCACACCTCAGGAGGAAAGCGAAAGTACATGCCCCCACTCGAGACGAGGACTGACTCCCCTGGGGAGACTCCAGAAGTACCCCAAAATCCATGTCAGCACAGGAGAGGAATCCTCGGGTTCCGGAACCGACTCCACACAAAGTCTTAGGCCCCATCATCGACAGTAGAGAAATCCCGACAGGCCCCCGAGCAACTCTTATGGGGACAGGCCTTTCCTGAGGCCACCAGAGCGGAACCCTGAGGTCCTCGTCGTAACTCGAGAGCACCTGCCGCAATTCGTGAAAATCCAGGAGGTTCTCCCCTCCAGGCGTGATGAGGCCCATTTCCGATGAGGCGTCCCAAGGCTAATCACACCGTAAACTCTGGAAACTTCCAAAGGGTCCTTCACACCCTTGATGCAACTCAACACGTTCCCCGAGATACCCGTCTCCACTCGAGAGGAAGCACGAAAGTCCCGCCCACATCCAGAGTAGCCCGGTTTCCGCCTCCTAGCTCGAGAGGTGGGATCCTTTCCCTGTGTGGTCGGGAAAGAGTTTCCGGCGTTCCCGTCGCATCTCCAGAGGAGGCGCTCTCCACAGGAAAGGCCAGAGGAACTCCAGGGTCGTGCCACCATTTCCAGAGTCCCAAAGATGTCTCAGTCCATTCCAGGGAAACCTGTTTTCCATGCACAGCCTCGACTTTCAAGCCGGTGATCTACTCGCACCACGGTGGCATGTGGGACAGCCCTGTGGGAAAGCCTCGTGGGAAAGCCTCGTGGGAAAGCCTCGAGGGAAAGCCACTGATCCCTTGATACACCATGAAGGGAAGCAATGACACTGCTGCTACAGCTCGGGAGGTAAGCTCACGTGCATGCCCTCACTCGAGACGAGGACTGACTCCCTTGGGGAGACTCCAGAAGTACCCCAATATCCATGTCAGCACTGGCGAGGAATCCTCAGGTTCCGGCACCGACTCCACACAAGGTCTTAGGCCCCGCATCGACGGGACAGGGAATCCGAGAGGCCACCGAGCAACTCACATGGGGACTGGCCTTTCCTGAGACCACCAGAGAGAGTCCCTGAGGTCCCCGTCGTAAGTCGAGAGCACGAGCCACAACCCGAGAAAATCCAGGAGGTTCTCCTCTCCATGCGGAGATGACGGCCCATTTCCGCTGAGGCGTCTCGAGGCTAATCACAGCTAACCTCTGGAACTTCCAAAGGGTCCTTCACACCCTTGCTGCAACTCAAGAAGTTCCCCGACATACCCGTCTCCACTCGAGATGAAGCAAGAGAATCCCGCCCACATCCAGAGGATCTCCGTTTCCGCCTCATAGCTCGAGAGGAGGGGTCCTTTCACTGCGTGGTCGGGAAAGAATTCCCGGCGTTCCCGTCGCATCTCAAGTTGAAGCGCTCTCCACAGGCAAGGCGAGAGGGACTCCAGGGTCGTGACACCATTCCCAGAGACCCCCAGATGTCTCAGTCCATTCCAGGGAAATCTCTTTTCCCTGCACTGCCTCGACTTTCAAGCCGAGGATAGACTCACACCACGGTGGCACGTGGGACAGCCCTGTGGCGAAAGCCTCAAGTGGAAAGCCTCGAGGGAAAGCCACAGATCCCTTGATCCACGCGAAGGGAAGCGTAACACTGTGCTACAGCTCGGGAGGAAAGCCCACGTGAATGCCCCCAAACGAGACGAGGACTGACTTCCCTGGGGAGACTCCAGAGTATTCCAGGATCCATGTCAGCACTGGAGAGGATGCCTCAGGTCCCGGCACCGACTCCACACAAGGTCTTAGGGCCCGGGCATCGACGGGAGAGGAATCCCGAGAGGGCCCGAGCAACTCGCATGGGGACTGGCCTTTCCTGAGGCCACCAGAGCGGGTCCCTGAGGTCCCCGTCGTAAGGCGAGAGCACCTGCCGCAACTCGAGAAAATCCAGGAGGTTCTCCCCTCCAGGCGAGATGAGGCCCATTTCCGCTGAGGCATCTCGAGGCTAATGACACCTAGCCTCTGGAACTTCCAAAGGGTCCTTCACACCCTTGCTGCAACTCAAGAAGTTCCCCGACATACCCGTCTCCACTCGAGAGGAAGCACGAAAGTCCCGCCCACATCCAGAGAAGCCCCATTTCCGTCTCCTAGCTCGAGAGGAGGGATCCAATCGCTGGGTGTACGGGAAAGAATTACCAGCGTTCCTGTCGCATCTCAAGAGGAGGCGCTCTCCACAGGAAAGGCGAGACGAACTCCAGGGTCGTGCCACCATTCCCAGACTCCCCCAGATGTCTCATTTCATTCCAGGGAAAACTGATTTCCCTGCACTGCCTCAACTTTCAAGCCGAGGATCGACTCACGCCACGGTGGCTGTGGGACAGCCCTGTGCGAAAGCCTCAAGGGAAAGCCTCGAGGGAAAGCCACAGATCCCTTGATCCACGCGAAGGAAAGCTCGACACTGCTGCTACATTCGGGAGGAAAGCTCATGTGCTGGCCCCCACTCGAGACAAGGACTGACTCCCCTGGGGAGACTCCAGAAGTACCCCGAGATTCATGTCAGCACTGGAGAGGAATCCTCAGGTTCCGGCACGGACTCCACACAAGGACTTAGGCCCCAGCATCGACGGAAGAGGAATCCCGAGAGGCCCCCGAGCAACTCGCATGGGGACTGGCCTTTCCTGAGGAAACCAGATCGGGTCCCTAAAGTCCCCTTCGTAAGTCCAGAGCACCTGCCGCAACTGGAGAAAATCCAGGAGGTTTTCCCCTCCAGGCGAGATGAGGCCCTTTTCCGCTGAGGTGTCTCGAGGCTAATCACAGCTAACTTCTGGAACTTCCAAAGGGTCATTCACACCCTTGCTGCAACTCAATAAGTTCCCCGACATACCCGTCTCCACTTGAGAGGAAGCACGAGAGTCCCGATCACATCCAGAGGAGCCCCGTTTCCGCCTCCTAGCTCTTGAGGAGGGAACCTTTCACTGCGTGTTCGGGAAAAAATTCCGGGCGTTCCCCTTGCATCTCAAGAGGAGGCGCTCTCTACAGGAAAGGCGAGAGGAACTCCAGGGTGGTGCCACGATTCCCAGAGTCCCCAGATGTCTCAGTCCATTCCAGGGAAACCTGTTTTCCCTGCACTGCCTCGACTTTCAAGCCGAGGATAGACTCACACCACGGTGGCACGTGGGACAGCCCTGTGGGAAAGTCTCGTGGGAAAGCCTCGAGGGAAAGCCACCGATCCCTTGATCCACGCGACGGGAGCATGACACTGCTGCTACAGCTAGGGAGGAAAGCGCAGGTGCATGCCCCCACACGAGACGATGACTAACTTCCCTGGGGAGACTCCAGAAGTACCCCAAGATCCATGTGAGCACTGGAGAGGAATCCTCAGGTTCCGGCACCGACTCCACACAAGATCTTAGGCCCCGGCATCGAAGGGAGAGGAATCCCGAGAGGCCCCCGAGCAACTCGCATGGGACTGGCCTTTCCTGAGGCCACCAGAGCGTGTACCCTGAGGTCCCCGTCGTAAGTCGAGAGCACCTGTCCGCAATTCGAGAAAATCCAGGAGGTTCTCCCCTCCAGGCGAGATGAGGCCCATTTCAGCTGAGAGGTCTCGAGGACTAATCACACCTTACCTCTTGAACTTCCTAAGGGTCCTTCACAACCTTGCTGCAACTCAAGTAGTTCCCAACGTACCCGTCTCCACTCGAGAGGAAGCACGAGAGTCCCGCCCACATGCCAGAGGAGCCCCGTTTGCGCCTCCTAGCTCGTGAGGAGGGATCCTTTCCCTGCGTGGTTGGGAAAGAATTCCCGGCGATCCCGGCGCATCTCATGAGGAAGCATCTCCACAGGACAGCGCGAGGAACTCCAGGGTCGTGCCACCATTCCCAGAGTCCCCCAGATGTCTCAGTCCATTCCAGGGAAACCTGTTTTCCCTGCAGTGCCTCGACTTTCTAGCGGAGGATCGACTCACACCACGGTGGTACGTGGGACAGCCCTGTGGGAAAGCCTCGTGGGAAGGCCTAGTGGGAAAGCTCTAGAGGAAAGCCACAGATCCCTTGATCCACGCGAAGGGAAGCGTGACACTGCTGCTACAGCTCGGCAGGAAAACGCACGTGCATGCCCCCACTCGAAACGAGGTCTGACTCCCCTGGCGAGACTCCAGGAAGTACCCCAAGATCCATGTCAGCACTGGAGAGGAATCCTCAGGTTCTGGCACCGACTCCACACAAGGTATTAGGCCCCGGCATCGACGGGAGAGGAATCCCGAGAGGCCCCAGAGCAACTCGCATGGGGATTGGCCATTCTTGGGGCCACCAGAGCGGGTCCCTGAGGTCCCCGTCGTAAGTCGAGAGCACCTGACGCAACTCGAGAAAATCCAGGAGGTACTCCCCTCCAGGCGAGATGACGGCCCATTTCCTGCTGAGGCGCTCTGGAGGATAATCACACCTAACCTCTGGAACTTCCAAAGGGTCCTTCACACCCTTGCTGCAACTCAAGAAGTTCCCCGACATACCCGTCTCCACTCGAGAGGAAGCACGAAAGTCCCGCCCACATCCAGAAGAGCCCCATTTCCGCCTCCTAGCTCGAGAGGAGGGATCCTTTCCCTGCGTGGTCGGGAAAGAATTCCTGGCGTTCCCGTCGCATCTCAAGTGCAGGCACTATCCACAGGAAAGGCGAGAGGAACTCCAGGGTCGAGCCACCATTCCCAGAGTCCCCAGATGTCTCAGTCCATTCCAGGGAAACCTGTTTTCCCTGCACTGCCTCCACTTTCAAGCGAGGATCAACTCACACCATGGTGGCAAGTGGGACATCCCTGTGGGAAAGCCTCGTGGGAAGTCCTAGTGGGAAAGCTCTAGGGAAAGCCACAGATCCCTTTGATCCACGCGAAGGGAAGCGTGACACTGCTGCAACAGCTCGGCAGGAAAGCGCACGTGCATGTCCCCCATCGAGACGAGGATGACTCCCCTGGGGAGACCCAGAAGTACCCCAAGGTCCATGTCAGCACTGGAGAGGAATAACTCAGGTTCCGGCACGACTCCACACAAGGTCTTAGGTACCGACATTGACGGCAGAGGAATCCGAAGAGCCCCCAAGCAACTCTCCTGGGGACTGGCCTTTCCTGAGGCCACCAGAGCGGGTCCCTGAGGTCCCCGTCGTAAGTCGAGAGCACCCGGCCAGCAACTCGAGAAAATCCAGGAGGTTCTCCCCTCCAGGCGAGAGGAGGCCCATTTCCGCTGAGGACCGTCTCGAGGCTAATCACACCAAACTTCTGGAACTTCCAAAGGGTCCTTCACACCGTTGCTGCAACTCAAGAAGTTCCCCGACATACCCGTCTCCACTCGAGAGGAAGCACGAGAGACGCCGCCCACATCCAGAGGAGCCCCGTTTCCGCCTCCTAGCTCGACAGGGGGTATCCTTTCCCTGCGTGTTTGGGAAAGAATCCCGGCGTTCCCGTCGCATCTCAAGAGGAGGCGCTCTCCACAGGAAAGGCGACGAGGAACTCCAGGGTCGTGCCACCATTCCCAGAGTCCCCCAGATGTCTCAGTCCATTCCAGGGAAACCTGTTTTCCCTGCACTGCCTCGACTTTCAAGCCGAGGATCGCACTCACACCACGGTGGCACGTGGGACAGCCCTGTGGGAAAGCCTCATGGAAGGCCTAGTGGGAAAGCCTCGAGGGGAAAGCTACAGATCCCTTGATCCATGCAAAGGGAAGCGTGACACTGCTGCTACAGCTCAGGAGGAAAGCGCACGTGCATGCCCCACTCGAAACGAGGATCTGACTCCCCTGGCGAGACTCCAGAAGTACCCCAAGATCCATGTCAGCACTGGAGAGGAATCCTCAGGTTCCTGGCACCGACTCCACACAAGGTCTTAGGCCCGGCATCGACGGGAGAGGAATCCGAGAGGCCCCGAGAGCAACTCGCATGGGGACTTGGCCTTTCTCTGAGGGCCACCAGAGCGGGTCCCTCGAGGTCCCCGTCGTAAGTCGAGAGCACCTGCACGCAACTCGAGAAAATCCAGGAGGTTCTCCCCTCCAGGCCGAGATGAGGCCCATTTTCCGCTGAGGCGTCTCGAGGCTAATCACACCTAACCTCTGGAACTTCCAAAGGGTCCTTCACACCCTTGCTGCAACTCAAGAAGTTCCCCGACATACCCGTCTCCACTCGAGAGGAAGCACGAGAAGTCCCGTCCCACATCCAGAGAGCCCCATTTCCGCCTCCTAGCTCGAGAGGAGGGATCCTTTCCCTGCGTTCGGGAAAGAATTCCTGGCGTTCCCGTCGCATCTCAAGTGCAGGCACTATCCACAGGAAAGGCGAGAGGAACTCCAGGGTCGTGCCACCATTCCCAGAGTCCCCCAGATGTCTCAGTCCATTCCAGGGAAACCTGTTTTCCCTGCACTGCCTCCACTTTCAAGCCGAGGATCGACTCACACCACGTGGCACGTGGACAGCCCTGTGGGAAAGCCTCGTGGGAAAGCCTCGGGGGAAAGCCTCGAGGAAAGCCACAGCCCTTGATCCACGCGAAGGAAGCGCGACACTGCTGCTACAGCTCGGGAGGAAAATCGCACGTGCATGCCCCCACTCGAGACGAGGACTGACTCCCCTGGGGAGACTCCAGAAGTTCCCCCAAGATCCATATCAGCACTGGAGAAGAATCCTCATCAGCTTCGACTCCTCACAAGGTTGTGGCCCCGCATCGACAGGAGAAGAATCCGAGAGGCC
>NW_017219008.1:0-11617 GCF_001704415.2 Capra hircus | reverse complement strand
TCTGGAAGCATGGGATTTCAGTTGAACGGGGATTGCTCCTCCTCTTCCCCCGAAGGAGGCTCGTTCCCTGCTGGGCGGATGCTAAGCAACTCGTCTCCTTCAATAGCAAACGGAGTAGGACAGGTAAAACGGCCACCTTTCCACCGCGAAGAACATCAGAGGCGTGCCACGTGGGCCTTTACCATCATCCAGTGCTCAACGCAAATCGAACTTGAAAAGCCACCCGCTTTCATGCACACGGAGCTCTTCCCCTGACGTGTTCCTCCTCTGCGAGTATCGAGGAGCCTTCCAGTTACAGCCGCCTCGTCTTAGCCCCTTAGGCTCTGGGTACAGGCACGGCAAACGTCTCACTTTCCGTCCTCAGGTTATCGCTCTTGCCAGCCGCTCTCCCTGCTCGTGTGGCCACTGAGGCAACCCTGCTCCTCTCAGCCTTGGATTGCCAGCCCTGTTTATTTCCAGAAGCCTTGAGCCCTGCATGGTCTGAGGAGACAAAGCTCCCGCCAGCTGCCTCACGGGGCAGAGCCTAAGCCGCAAAGCTCCTGCGCCCGCCGGCGCGTGCAGAGCGCCCTGCTTAGGAAGCTAAGTGCGACTCCAGTACGGCAGATCTCTAGCTCTGTTCAGAGGCCCGATCTGGCAGAGTTCCTGGCACCAAAGATGCTCTGCATAGGCGAGCCTTGCGCAGACTTGCCTTGCTTTAAGGCTCCCTCCCCAGGAAGGAGCAGGCTGTGTGAGGCTCGGAAACGCCACTGGCGCCTTCCTGGCTTCAGCTCTACCCCTGCCTTGCCTTTGCACTTAGGTCCCAAGCGTCCTTGAGGAGGGCTTAGGGGCTGGTGGGTTGCACACTGCCAAGGGCTCCAGCAGTGAAAGCTCTGTCAGAGGGAAGCGAAGGGCAACAGCAGGGCTCCTTCAGCGTTCCTTGGCCGCCCAGACAAAGCTCCGCACGGAGAGCACCAGGTTCCAAGGGCCCCTGGCTGGGTTTTGCATCCCCACACTCCCAGAGGCTGACTCCGTGGGTGCCTAGAAAGTGTGTGAGAGACGTAGGTTCCCTAGCACTCTCCTCCCCAGCAGAGACATGTGCAGGTGGTTGGGGCCTTATCCTGCGTGTCTGGGTTCCCGCCCACAGCCTCAACTCAGGGGAAGCAGCCCCTGAGGCAAGACCTGCTGGAGGAGCCCTGCGCGCCCGCCTGATAGGCGAGAGCACAGCCAGCAGTGTAGCGAGCCTCCTCGGGAGAAGAGGAGGCAGCCGAGCCCAGTCAAGAGGAAAGCCCTGCTTGCACGGAGCTAAGTGGGCCTCCAGTACGAGAGCTCTAGCTCTGCTCAGAGCCCCGATCTGGCAGAGTTTCTGGCGCGAGGCTGCTCGGCCGGGGCTCGCCTTGCCCAGACTTGCCTTGCTTTTAGGCTCCCTCCCCCAGGAAGGAGCTGTCTGAGCGAGCCTGGGAGACGCCACTGGTGCCTTCCTTGCCTCAGCTCCAATCCTGCCTTGCCTTTGCACATAGGTGCCAGGCGTCGTTGGGGAGGGCTTAGGGGGTGGTGGGTTGCACACTGCCAAGGGCTTCAGCAGTGAGAGCTCTGTCAGAGGGAAGGGAAGGGCAACTGCAGGGCTCCTCCAGCGGTTTCTAGGCCGCCTAGAATCAGCGCCGCACCGAGAGCACCAGGCTCCCAGGGCCCCTGGCTGGGGTTTTCAGCCCCGCACACACGGAGGCTGATTCCTTGGGTGCCCAGAAAGTGTATGACAGACGTAGGTTCCCTAGCACTCTCCTCCCCAGCAGAGACATGTGCAGGTGGTTGGGGCCTGATCCTGCGTGTCTGGGTTCCTGCCACAGCCCCAACTCAGGGGAAGCAGCCCCTGAGGCAAGACCTGCTGGAGGAGCCCTGCGCCCCGCCTGATAGGCGAGTGCACAGCCAGCAGGGAAGCGAGCCTCCTCGGGGGAAGAGGAGGCAGCCCAGCCCGTCAAGTTGAAAGCCCTGCTTGCACGGAGCTAAGTGCGCCTCCAGTACGGCAGAGCTCTAGCTCTGCTCAGAGCCCCGATCTGGCAGAGTTCCTGGCGCGAGGCTGCTCTGCCGGGGGCTAGCCTTGCCCAGACTTGCCTTGCTTTTAGGCTGCCTCTCCAGGAAGGAGCAGGCAGCAGGAGCCTGGGAGTCGCCACTGGCGCCTTTCTTGCCTCAGCTCCAATCCTGCCTTGCCTTTGCACTTAGGTCCCAGTCCTCCTTAAGGAGAGCTTAGGGGCTGGTGGGTTGCACACTGCCAAGGGCTCCAGCAGTGAGAATTCTGTCAGAGGGAAGGGAAGGGCAACTGCAGGGCTCCTCCAGCGGTTGCTTGGCCGCCCAGATTCAGCGCCACACGGAGAGCACCAGGCTCCCAGGGCCCCTGGCTGGGGTTTTCAGCCCCGCACACACGGAGGCTGATTCCTTGGGTGCCCAGAAAGTGTATGACAGACGTAGGTTCCCTAGCACTCTCCTCCCCAGCAGAGACATGTGCAGGTGTTTGGGGCCTGATCCTGCGTGTCTGGGTTCCTGCCCACAGCCCCAACTCAGGGGAAGCAGCCCCTGAGGCAAGACCTGCTGGAGGAGCCCTGCGCCCCGCCTGATAGGCGAGTGCACAGCCAGCAGGGAAGCGAGCCTCCTCGGGGAAGAGGAGGCAGCAAGTCCCCGTCAAGCTGAAATCCCTGCTTACACGAAGCTAAGTGCGACTCCAGTACGGCAGATCTCTAGCTCTGTTCAGAGGCCCGATCTGGCAGAGTTCCTGGCACCAAGATGCTCTGCCATAGGCGAGCCTTGCGCAGACTTGCCTTGCTTTAAGGCTCCCTCCCCAGGAAGGAGCAGGCTGTGTGAGGCTCGGAAACGCCACTGGCGCCTTCCTGGCTTCAGCTCTACCCCTGCCTTGCCTTTGCACTTAGGTCCCAAGCGTCCTTGAGGAGGGCTTAGGGGCTGGTGGGTTGCACACTGCCAAGGGCTCCAGCAGTGAAAGCTCTGTCAGAGGGAAGCGAAGGGCAACAGCAGGGCTCCTTCAGCGGTTCCTTGGCCGCCAGACAAAGCTCCGCACGGAGAGCACCAGGTTCCAAGGGCCCTGGCTGGGTTTTGCATCCCCACACTCCCAGAGGCTGACTCCGTGGGTGCCTAGAAAGTGTGTGAGAGACGTAGGTTCCCTAGCACTCTCCTCCCCAGCAGAGACATGTGCAGGTGGTTGGGGCCTTATCCTGCGTGTCTGGGTTCCCGCCCACAGCCTCAACTCAGGGGAAGCAGCCCTGAGGCAAGACCTGCTGGAGGAGCCCTGCGCGCCCCCTGATAGGCGAGAGCACAGCCAGCAGTGTAGCGAGCCTCCTCGGGAGAAGGAGGCAGCCGAGCCCAGTCAAGAGGAAAGCCCTGCTTGCACGGAGCTAAGTGGGCCTCCAGTACGGCAGAGCTCTAGCTCTGCTCAGAGCCCCGATCTGGCAGAGTTTCTGGCGCGAGGCTGCTCGGCCGGGGCTCGCCTTGCCCAGACTTGCCTTGCTTTTAGGCTCCCTCCCCAGGAAGGAGCTGTCTGAGCGAGCCTGGGAGACGCCACTGGTGCCTTCCTTGCCTCAGCTCCAATCCTGCCTTGCCTTTGCACATAGGTGCCAGGCGTCGTTGGGGAGGGCTTAGGGGGTGGTGGGTTGCACACTGCCAAGGGCTTCAGCAGTGAGAGCTCTGTCAGAGGGAAGGGAAGGGCAACTGCAGGGCTCCTCCAGCGGTTTCTAGGCCGCCTAGAATCAGCGCCGCACCGAGAGCACCAGGCTCCCAGGGCCCCTGGCTGGGGTTTTCAGCCCCGCACACACGGAGGCTGATTCCTTGGGTGCCCAGAAAGTGTATGACAGACGTAGGTTCCCTAGCACTCTCCTCCCCAGCAGAGACATGTGCAGGTGGTTGGGGCCTGATCCTGCGTGTCTGGGTTCCTGCCCACAGCCCCCAACTCAGGGGAAGCAGCCCCTGAGGCAAGACCTGCTGGAGGAGCCCTGCGCCCCCGCCTGATAGGCGAGTGCAGCAGCCAGCAGGGAAGCGAGCCCTCCTCGGGGGAAGAGGAGGCAGCCCAGCCCCGTCAAGTTGAAAGCCCTGCTTGCACGGAGCTAAGTGCGCCTCCAGTACGGCAGAGCTCTAGCTCTGCTCAGAGCCCCGATCTGGCAGAGTTCCTGGCGCGAGGCTGCTCTGGCCGGGGGCTAGCCTTGCCCAGACTTGCCTTGCTTTTTAGGCTGCCTCTCCAGGAAGGAGCAGGCAGCAGGAGCCTGGGAGTCGCCACTGGCGCCTTTCTTGGCCTCAGCTCCAATCCTGCCTTGCCTTTGCACTTAGGTCCCAGTCCTCCTTAAGGAGAGCTTAGGGGCTGGTGGGTTGCACACTGCCAAGGGCTCCAGCCGTGAGAATTCTGTCAGAGGGAAGGGAAGGGCAACTGCAGGGCTCCTCCAGCGGTTGCTTGGCCGCCCAGATTCAGCGCCACACGGAGAGCACCAGGCTCCCAGGTCCCCTGGCTGGGGTTTTCAGCCCCGCACACACGGAGGCTGATTCCTTGGGTGCCCAGAAAGTGTATGACAGACGTAGGTTCCCTAGCACTCTCCTCCCCCAGCAGAGACATGTGCAGGTGTTTGGGGCCTGATCCTGCGTGTCTGGGTTCCTGCCCACAGCCCCAACTCAGGGGAAGCAGCCCCTGAGGCAAGACCTGCTGGAGGAGCCCTGCGCCCCCGCCTGATAGGCGAGTGCACAAGCCAGCAGGGAAGCGAGCCTCCTCGGGGGAAGAGGAGGCAGCAAGTCCCCGTCAAGCTGAAATCCCTGCTTCCACGAAGCTAAGTGCGACTCCAGTAACGGCAGATCTCTAGCTCTGTTCAGAGGCCCGATCTGGCAGAGTTCCTGGCACCAAGATGCTCTGCCATAGGCGAGCCTTGCGCAGACTTGCCTTGCTTTAAGGCTCCCTCCCCAGGAAGGAGCAGGCTGTGTGAGGCTCGGAAACGCCACTGGCGCCTTCCTGGCTTCAGCTCTACCCCTGCCTTGCCTAGTTCCCAAGCGTCCTTGAGGAGGGCTTAGGGGCTGGTGGGTTGCACACTGCCAAGGGCTCCAGCAGTGAAAGCTCTGTCAGAGGGAAGCGAAGGGCAACAGCAGGGCTCCTTCAGCGGTTCCTTGGCCGCCCAGACAAAGCTCCGCACGGAGAGCACCAGGTTCCAAGGGCCCCTGGCTGGGTTTTGCATCCCCACACTCCCAGAGGCTGACTCCGTGGGCCTAGAAAGTGTGTGAGAGACGTAGGTTCCCTAGCACTCTCCTCCCCAGCAGAGACATGTGCAGGTGGTTTGGGGCCTTATCCTGCGTGTCTGGGTTCCCGCCCACAGCCTCAACTCAGGGGAAGCAGCCCCTGAGGCAAGACCTGCTGGAGGAGCCCTGCGCGCCCGCCTGATAGGCGAGAGCACAGCCAGCAGTGTAGCGAGCCTCCTCGGGAGAAGAGGAGGCAGCCGAGCCCAGTCAAGAGGAAAGCCCTGCTTGCACGGAGCTAAGTGGGCCTCCAGTACGGCAGAGCTCTAGCTCTGGCTCAGAGCCCCGATCTGGCAGAGTTTCTGGGCGCGAGGCTGCTCGGCCGGGGCATCGCCTTGCCCAGACTTGCCTTGCTTTTTAGGCTCCCTCCCCAGGAAGGAGCTGTCTGAGCGAGCCTGGGAGACGCCACTGGTGCCTTCCTTGCCTCAGCTCCAATCCTGCCTTGCCTTTGCACATAGGTGCCAGGCGTGGTTGGGGAGGGCTTTAGGGGGTGGTGGGTTGCACACTGCCAAGGGCTTCAGCAGTGAGAGCTCTGTCAGAGGGAAGGGAAGGGCAACTGCAGGGCTCCTCCAGCGGTTTCTAGGCCGCCTAGAATCAGCGCCGCACCGGAGAGCACCAGGCTCCCAGGGCCCTGGCTGGGGTTTTCAGCCCCGCACACACGGAGGCTGATTCCTTGGGTGCCCAGAAAGTGTATGACAGACGTAGGTTCCCTAGCACTCTCCTCCCCAGCAGAGACATGTGCAGGTGGTTGGGGCCTGATCCTGCGTGTCTGGGTTCCTGCCCACAGCCCCAACTCAGGGGAAGCAGCCCTGAGGCAAGACCTGCTGGAGGAGCCCTGCGCCCTGCCGCCTGATAGGCGAGTGCAGCAGCCAGCAGGGAAGCGAGCCTCCTCGGGGGAAGAGGAGGCAGCCCAGCCCCGTCAAGTTGAAAGCCCTGCTTGCACGGAGCTAAGTGCGCCTCCAGTACGGCAGAGCTCTAGCTCTGCTCAGAGCCCCGATCTGGCAGAGTTCCTGGCGCGAGGCTGCTCTGCCGGGGCTAGCCTTGCCCAGACTTGCCTTGCTTTTAGGCTGCCTCTCCAGGAAGGAGCAGGCAGCAGGAGCCTGGGAGTCGCCACTGGCGCTTTCTTGCCTCAGCTCCAATCCTGCCTTGCCTTTGCACTTAGGTCCCAGTCCTCCTTAAGGAGAGCTTAGGGGCTGGTGGGTTGCACACTGCCAAGGGCTCCAGCAGTGAGAATTCTGTCAGAGGGAAGGGAAGGGCAACTGCAGGGCTCCTCCAGCGGTTGCTTGGCCGCCCAGATTCAGCGCCACACGGAGAGCACCAGGCTCCCAGGGCCCCTGGCTGGGTTTTCAGCCCCGCACACACGGAGGCTGATTCCTTGGTGCCCAGAAAGTGTATGACAGACGTAGGTTCCCTAGCACTCTCCTCCCCAGCAGAGACATGTGCAGGTGTTTGGGGCCTGATCCTGCGTGTCTGGGTTCCTGCCCACAGCCCCAACTCAGGGGAAGCAGCCCCTGAGGCAAGACCTGCTGGAGGAGCCCTGCGCCCCCCGCCTGATAGGCGAGTGCACAGCCAGCAGGGAAGCGAGCCTCCTCGGGGGAAGAGGAGGCAGCCCAGCCCCGTCAAGTTGAAAGCCCTGCTTGCACGGAGCTAAGTGCGCCTCCAGTACGGCAGAGCTCTAGCTCTGCTCAGAGCCCGATCTGGCAGAGTTCCTGGCGCGAGGCTGCTCTGCCGGGGGCTAGCCTTGCCCAGACTTGCCTTGCTTTTAGGCTGCCTCTCCAGGAAGGAGCAGGCAGCAGGAGCCTGGGAGTCGCCACTGGCGCCTTTCTTGCCTCAGCTCCAATCCTGCCTTGCCTTTGCACTTAGGTCCCAGTCCTCCTTAAGGAGAGCTTAGGGGCTGGTGGGTTGCACACTGCCAAGGGCTCCAGCAGTGAGAATTCTGTCAGAGGGAAGGAAGGGCAACTGCAGGGCTCCTCCAGCGGTTGCTTGGCCGCCCAGATTCAGCGCCACACGGAGAGCACCAGGCTCCCAGGTCCCCTGGCTTGGGTTTTCAGCCCCGCACACACGGAGGCTGATTCCTTGGGTGCCCAGAAAGTGTATGACAGACGTAGGTTCCCTAGCACTCTCCTCCCCAGCAGAGACATGTGCAGGTGGTTGGGGCCTGATCCTGCGTGTCTGGGTTCCCGCCCACAGCCTCAACTCAGGGGAAGCAGCCCCTGAGGCAAGACCTGCTGGAGGAGCCCTGCGCGCCCGCCTGATAGGCGAGAGCACAGCCAGCAGTGGTAGCGAGCCTCCTCGGGAGAAGAGGAGGCAGCCGAGCCCAGTCAAGCAGGAAAGCCCTGCTTGCCACGGAGCTAAGTGGGCCTCCAGTACGGCAGAGCTCTAGCTCTGCTCAGAGCCCCGATCTGGCAGAGTTCCTGGCGCGAGGCTGCTCTGCCGGGGGCTCAGCCTTGCCCAGACTTGCCTTGCTTTTAGGCTCCCTCCCCAGGAAGGAGCTGTCTGAGCGAGCCTGGGAGACGCCACTGGCTGCCTTCCTTGCCTCAGCTCCAATCCTGCCTTGCCTTTGCACATTAGGTGCCAGGCGTCCTTGAGGAGGGCTTAGGGGCTGGTGGGTTGCACACTGCCAAGGGCTCCAGCAGTGAGAAGCTCTGTCAGAGGGAAGGGAAGGGCAACTGCAGGGCTCCTCCAGCGGTTCTTGGCCGCCCAGATCAGCGCCGCACCGGAGAGCACCAGGCTCCCAGGGCCCCTGGCTGGGGTTTTCAGCCCCGCACACACGGAGGCTGATTCCTTGGGTGCCCAGAAAGTGTATGACAGACGTAGGTTCCCTAGCACTCTCCTCCCCAGCAGAGACATGTGCAGGTGTTTGGGGCCTGATCCTGCGTGTCTGGGTTCCTGCCCACAGCCCCAACTCAGGGGAAGCAGCCCCTGAGGCAAGACCTGCTGGAGGAGCCCTGCGCCCCGCCTGATAGGCGAGTGCACAGCCAGCAGGGAAGCGAGCCTCCTCGGGGGAAGAGGAGGCAGCCAAGTCCCACGTCAAGTGAAAGCCCTGCTTGCACGGAGCTAAGTGCGACCTCCAGTACGGCAGAGCTCTAGCTCTGCTCAGAGCCCCGATCTGGCAGAGTTCCTGGCGCGAGGCTGCTCTGCCGGGGCTAGCCTTGCCGCAGACTTGCCTTGCTTTTAGGCTCCCTCCCCAGGAAGGAGCAGGCTGAGTGAGCCTGGGAGACGCCACTGGCGCCTTCCTTGCCTCAGCTCCAATCCCTGCCTTGCCTTTGCACTTAGGTCCCAGCGTCCTTGAGGAGGGCTTAGGGGCTGGTGGGTTGCACACTGCCAAGGGCTCCAGCAGTGAGAAGCTCTGTCAGAGGGAAGCGAAGGGCAACTGCAGGGCTCTTCAGCGGTTCTTGGCCGCCCAGATCAAGCGCCGCACGGAGAGCACCAGGTTCCAGGGCCCCTGGCTGGGTTTTGCATGCCCCAGCACACCGGAGGCTGACTCCTTGGTGGCGCTGAATCGTGGGCGGCCTAGCAACCGCTGGAGAGCCCTGCAGTTGCCTTCCCTTCCCTCTGACAGACTCTCACTGCTGAGAGCCCTTGGCAGTGTGCAACCCACCACCCTAAGCGCCTCCCTAAGCAGGACTGGCACCTATGTGCAAAGGCAAGGCAGGATTGGAGCTGAGGCAAGGAAGGCACCAGTGGCGTCTCCCAGGCTCGCTCAGACAGCTCCTTCCTGGGGAGGGAGCCTAAAAGCAAGGCAAGTCTGGGCAAGGCGAGCCCCCGGCCGAGCAGCCTCGCGCCAGAAACTCTGCCAGATCGGGGCTCTGAGCAGAGCTAGAGCTCTGCCGTACTGGAGGCCACTTAGCTCCGTGCAAGCAGGGCTTTCCTCTTGACTGGGCTCGGCTGCCTCCTCTTCTCCCGAGGAGGCTCGCTACACTGCTGGCTGTGCTCTCGCCTATCAGGCGGGCGCGCAGGGCTCCTCCAGCAGGTCTTGCCTCAGGGGCTGCTTCCCCTGAGTTGAGGCTGTGGGCGGGAACCCAGACACGCAGGATAAGGCCCCAACCACCTGCACATGTCTCTGCTGGGGAGGAGAGTGCTAGGGAACCTACGTCTCTCACACACTTTCTAGGCACCCACGGAGTCAGCCTCTGGGAGTGTGGGGATGCAAAACCCAGCCAGGGGCCCTTGGAACCTGGTGCTCTCCGTGCGGAGCTTTGTCTGGGCGGCCAAGGAACCGCTGAAGGAGCCCTGCTGTTGCCCTTCGCTTCCCTCTGACAGAGCTTTCACTGCTGGAGCCCTTGGCAGTGTGCAACCCACCAGCCCCTAAGCCCTCCTCAAGGACGCTTGGGACCTAAGTGCAAAGGCAAGGCAGGGGTAGAGCTGAAGCCAGGAAGGCGCCAGTGGCGTTTCCGAGCCTCACACAGCCTGCTCCTTCCTGGGGAGGGAGCCTTAAAGCAAGGCAAGTCTGCGCAAGGCTCGCCTATGGCAGAGCATCTTGGTGCCAGGAACTCTGCCAGATCGGGCCTCTGAACAGAGCTAGAGATCTGCCGTACTGGAGTCGCACTTAGCTTCGTGGAAGCAGGGATTTCAGCTTGACGGGGACTTGCTGCCTCCTCTTCCCCGAGGAGGCTCGCTTCCCTGCTGGCTGTGCACTCGCCTATCAGGCGGGGGCGCAGGGCTCCTCCAGCAGGTCTTGCCTCAGGGGCTGCTTCCCCTGAGTTGGGGCTGTGGGCAGGAACCCAGACACGCAGGATCAGGCCCCAAACACCTGCACATGTCTCTGCTGGGGAGGAGAGTGCTAGGGAACCTACGTCTGTCATACACTTTCTGGGCACCCAAGGAATCAGCCTCCGTGTGTGCGGGGCTGAAAACCCCAGCCAGGGGACCTGGGAGCCTGGTGCTCTCCGTGTGGCGCTGAATCTGGGCGGCCAAGCAACCGCTGGAGGAGCCCTGCAGTTGCCCTTCCCTTCCCTCTGACAGAATTCTCACTGCTGGAGCCCTTGGCAGTGTGCAACCCACCAGCCCCTAAGCTCTCCTTAAGGAGGACTGGGACCTAAGTGCAAAGGCAAGGCAGGATTGGAGCTGAGGCAAGAAAGGCGCCAGTGGCGACTCCCAGGCTCCTGCTGCCTGCTCCTTCCTGGAGAGGCAGCCTAAAAGCAAGGCAAGTCTGGGCAAGGCTAGCCCCCGGCAGAGCAGCCTCGCGCCAGGAACTCTGCCAGATCGGGGCTCTGAGCAGAGCTAGAGCTCTGCCGTACTGGAGGCGCACTTAGCTCCGTGCAAGCAGGGCTTTCAACTTGACGGGGCTGGGCTGCCTCCTCTTCCCCCGAGGAGGCTCGCTTCCCTGCTGGCTGTGCACTCGCCTATCAGGCGGGGGCGCAGGGCTCCTCCAGCAGGTCTTGCCTCAGGGGCTGCTTCCCCTGAGTTGGGGCTGTGGGCAGGAACCCCAGACACGCAGGATCAGGCCCCAAACACCTGCACATGTCTCTGCTGGGGAGGAGAGTGCTAGGGAACCTACGTCTGTCATACACTTTCTGGGCACCCAAGGAATCAGCCTCCGTGTGTGCGGGGCTGAAAACCCCAGCCAGGGGCCCTGGGAGCCTGGTGCTCTGCTTCTTGTCGTCTTGGTGCTCTCCGTGTGGCGCTGAATCTGGGCGCGCAAGCAACCGCTGAGGGAGCCCTGACAGTTGCCCTTCCTTCCCTCTGACAGAATTCTCACCTCTGGAGCCCTTGGCAGTGTGCAACCCACCAGCCCCTAAGCTCTCCTTAAGGAGGACTGGGACCTAAGTGCAAAGGCAAGGCAGGATTGGAGCTGAGGCAAGAAAGGCGCCAGTGGCGACTCCCAGGCTCCTGCTGGCCTGCTCCTTCCTGGAGAGGCAGCCTAAAAGCAAGGCAAGTCTGGCAAGGCTAGCCCCCGGCAGAGCAGCCTCGCGCCAGGAACTCTGCAGATCGGGGCTCTGAGCAGAGCTAGAGCTCTGCCGTACTGGAGGCGCACTTAGCTCCGTGCAAGCAGGGCTTTCAACTTGACGGGCTGGGCCTGCCTCCTCTTCCCCCGAGGAGGCTCGCTTCCCTGCTGGCTGTGCACTCGCCTATCAGGCGGGGCGCAGGGCTCCTCCAGCAGGTCTTGCCTCAGGGGCTGCTTCCCCTGAGTTGGGGCTGTGGGCAGGAACCCAGACACGCAGGATCAGGCCCCAACCACCTGCACATGTCTCTGCTGGGGAGGAGAGTGCTAGGGAACCTACGTCTGTCATACACTTTCTGGGCACCCAAGGAATCAGCCTCCGTGTGTGCGGGGCTGAAAACCCCAGCCAGGGCCCTGGGAGCCTGGTGCTCTCGGTGCGGCGCTGATTCTAGGCGGCCTAGAAACCGCTGGAGGAGCCGCTGTCAG
>NW_017219007.1:0-11618 GCF_001704415.2 Capra hircus | reverse complement strand
AAGGCGAGAGGAACTCCAGGGTCATGCCACCAGGGAACTCCGGTCGTACACATTCCCAGAGTCCCTTGATGTCTCAGTCCATTCCAGGAAACCTGTTTTCCTGCACTGCCTCGACTTTCAAGCCGAGGATCGACTCACACCACGGTGGCACGTGGGACAGCCCTGTGGGAAAGCCTCGTGGGAAAGCCACAGATCCCTTGATCCACGCGAAGGGAAGCGTGACACTGCTGCTACAGCTCGGGAGGAAATCGCATGTGCATGCCCCCACTCGAGACGAGGACTGACTCCCTGGGGAGACTCCAGAAGTACCCAAGATCCATGTCAGCACTGGAGAGAATCCTCAGGTTCCGACACCGACTCACACAATGTCTTAGGCCCGGCATCGATGGAGGGAATCCGAGAGGCCCCCGAGCAACTCGCATGGGACTGGCCTTTCCTGAGACCACCAGAGCGGGTCCCTGAGGTACCCGTCGTAAGTCGAGATCACTGCCGCAACTCGAGAAAATACATGAGGTTCCACCCTCCAGGCGAGATGAGGCCCATTTCCGCTGAGGCGTCTCGAGGGCTAATCACATCTACCCTCTGGAACTTCCAAAGGGTCCTTCACACTCTTGCTGCAACTTCAAGAAGTTCCCCGACATACCGCGATTCCACTCGAGAGGAAGCAACGAGAGTTCCGCCCACATCCAGAGGAGCTCCGTTTCCGCCTCCTTGCTCGAGAGACGGGTTCCTTTCGCTGCGTGGTCGGGAAAGAATTCCCGGCGTTCCTGTCGCATCTCAAGTGGAGGCACTCTCCACAGGAAAGGCGAGAGGAACTCCAGGGTCGTGCCACCATTTCCCAGCGTCCCCCAGATGTCTCACTCCATTCCAGGGAAACCTGTTTTCCCTGCACTGCCTCGACTTTGAAAGCCGAGGATCCACTCACACCACGGTGGCACGTGGGACTGCCCTGTGGGAAAGCCATCGTGGGAAAGCCTCGTGGGAAAGATCGAGGGAATGCCACAGATCCCTTGATCCACGAGAAGGGTAGCCTGACACTGCTGCTACAGCTAGGGAGGAAAGCGCACGTGCATGCCCCCACTCGAGACGAGGACTGACTCCCCTGGGGAGACTCCAGAAATACCCAAGATGCATGTCAGCACTGGAGAGGAAACCTCAGGTTCAGGCACCGACTTCACACAAGATCTTAGGCCCAGGCATCTAAGGGAGAGGAGTCCCGAGAGACCCCGAGCAACTCGCATGGGGACTGGCCTTTCCTGAGGCCACCAGAGCGGGTCCCTGAGGTCCCCGTAGTAAGTCGAGAGCACCTGCCGCAACTCGAGAAAATCCAGGAGGTTCTCCCCTCCAGGCGAGATGAAGACCATTTCCGCTGAGGCTTCTCGAGGCTAATCACACCTAACCTCTGGAACTTCCAAAGGGTCCTTCACACCCTTGCTGCAACTCAAGAAGTTCCCCGACTTACCCGGCTCCACTCGAAAGGAAGCACGAGAGTCCCGCCCACATCCAGAGGAGACCCGTTTCTGCCTCCTAGCTCGAGAGGAGGGATCCTTTCCCTGCGTGGTCGGGAAAGAATTCCCGGCGTTCCGTCGCATCTCAAGAGGAGGCGCTCTCCACAGGAAAGGCGAGAGGAACTCCAGGGTCGTGCCACCATTCCCAGAGTCCCCCAAATGCTCAGTCCATAACAGGGAAACCAGTTTCCCAGCACTGCCTCGACTTTCAAGCCAAGGACGACTCACAACACGGTGGCACGTGGGACAGCCCAGTGGAGTAAACGTCGTGGGAAAGCCTCGTGGCAAAGCCTCGTGGGAAAGCCTCCACGGAAAGCCACAGATTCCTGGATCCACGCGAAGGGAAGCGTGACACTGCTGCTACAGCTCGGGAGGAAATTGCACGTACATGCATCCACTAGGGACGAGGACTGACTAACCGGGTGAGACTCCAGAAGTACCCCAAGGTCCATGTAAGCACTGGAGAGGTTTTCTCAGGTTTCGGCACCGACTCCACACAAGGTATAAGGCGCCGGCATCGACGGGAGAGGAATCCCGAGAGGCCCCCGAGCAACTCGCATGGTGACTGGCCTTTCCTGAGGCCACCAGAGCGGGTCCCTGAGGACCCCGTCTTAAGTCCACAGCACCTGCCGCAACTCGAGAAAATTCAGGAGGTTCTTCCCTTCAGGCGACATGAGGCCCATTTGTGCTGAGGCGTCTCGAGACTAATCACACCTAACCTCTGGAACTTCCATAGGGTCTTTCACACCCTTGCTGCAACTCAAGAAGTTCCTCGACATACCCGTTTCCCCTCGAGAGGAAGCACGAGAGTCCCGCCCACATCCAGAGGAGCCCCGTTTCCGCCTCATAGTTCCAGAGGAGGGATCCTTTCCCTAGGTGGTCGGGTAAGTATTCCTGGCGTTCCCGTCGCATCTCAAGAGGAGGCGCTCTCCACAGGAAAGGCGAGAGGAACTCCAGGGTCGTGCCACCATTCCCAGAGTCCCCCAAATGCTCAGTCCATAACAGGGAAACCAGTTTTCCCAGCACTGCCTCGACTTTCAAGCCAAGGACGACTCACAACACGGTGGCACGTGGGACAGCCCAGTGGGTAAACGTCGTGGGAAAGCCTCGTGGCAAAGCCTCGTGGGAAAGCCTCCACGGAAAGCCACAGATTCCTGGATCCACGCGAAGGGAAGCGTGACACTGCTGCTACAGCTCGGGAGGAAATTGCACGTACATGCATCCACTAGGGACGAGGACTGACTAACCGGGGAGACTCCAGAAGTACCCAAGGTCCATGTAAGCACTGGAGAGGTTTTCTCAGGTTTCGGCACCGACTCCACACAAGGTATAAGGCGCCGGCATCGACGGGAGAGGAATCCCGAGAGGCCCCCGAGCAACTCGCATGGTGACTGGCCTTTCCTGAGGCCACCAGAGCGGGTCCCTGAGGACCCCGTCTTAAGTCCACAGCACCTGCCGCAACTCGAGAAAATTCAGGAGGTTCTTCCCTTCAGGCGACATGAGGCCCATTTGTGCTGAGGCGTCTCGAGACTAATCACACCTAACCTCTGGAACTTCCATAGGGTCTTTCACACCCTTGCTGCAACTCAAGAAGTTCCTCGACATACCCGTTTCCCCTCGAGAGGAAGCACGAGAGTCCCGCCCACATCCAGAGGAGCCCCGTTTCCGCCTCATAGTTCCAGAGGAGGGATCCTTTCCCTAGGTGGTCGGGTAAGTATTCCTGGCGTTCCCGTCGCATCTCAAGAGGAGGCGCTCTCCACAGGAAAGGCGAGAGGAACTCCAGGGTCGTGCCACCATTCCCAGAGTCCCCCAGATGCTCAGTCCATGCCAGGGAAACCAGTTTTCCCTGCACTGCCTTCGACTTTCAAGCCGAGGATCGACTCATACAACGGTGGCACGTGGGACAGCCCTGTGGGAAAGCCTCGTGGGAAAGCCTCATGGGAAAGCCTCGAGGTAAAGCCCCTGATCCCTTGATCCACAAGGAAGGGAAGCGTGACACTCCTGCTACAGCTCGGGAGCGCACGTGCATGCCCCCACTCGAGACGAGGACTGACTCCCCTGGGAGACTCCAGAAGTACCCCAAGATCCATGTCAGCACTGGAGAGGAATCCTCAGGTTCCGGCACCGATTCCACACAAGATCTTAGGCCCCGGCATCGAGGGGAGAGGAATCCCGAGAGGCCCCGAGCAACTCCCATGGGGACTGGCCTTTCATGAGGCCACCAGCGCGGGTCCCTCAGGTCCCCTTCGTAAGTCGAGAGCACCTGCCGCAACTTGAGAAAATTCAGGAGGTTCTCGCCTCCAGGCGAGATGAGCCCCATTTCCGATGAGGCGTCTCGAGGCTAATCACACCTAAGCTCTGGAACTTCCAAAGGGTCCTTCACACCCTTGCTGCAACTCAAGAAGTTCCCCAACATACCCGTCTCCACTCGAGAGGAAGCACGAGAGTCCCGCCCACATACAGAGGAGCCCGGTTTCCGCCTCCTAGCTCGAGAGGTGGGATCCTTTCGCTGCGTGGTCGGGAAAGAATTCCCAGGCGTTCCCGTCGCATTTCAAGAGGAGGCGCTCTCCACAGGAAAGGCGAGAGTAACTCCAGGGTCATGCTACCATTCCCAGAGTCCCCCAGATGTCTCAGTCCATTCCAGGGAAACCTGTTTTCCCTGTACTGCCTCGACTTTCAAGCCGAGGATCGACTCACACCACGGTGGCACGTGGGACAGCCCTGTGGGAAAGCCTCGTGGGAAAGCCTCGAGGGAAAGCGGCAGATCCCTTGATCCACGACGAAGGGAAGCGTGACACTGCTGCTACAGCTTGGGAGGAATGCGCACGTGCATGCCCCCACTCGAGACGAGGACTGACTCCCCTGGGGAGACTCCAGAAGTAGCCCAAGATCAATGTCAGCACTGGAGAGGAATCCTCACGTTCCAGCACCGACTCCAAGCAAGGTCTTAGGCGCTGGCATCTACGGGAGAGGAATCCCGAGAGGCACTTGAGCAACTCGCATGGGGTCGGCCTTTCCTGAGGCCGCCAGAGAGGGTCCCTGAGGTCCCCGTCGTAACTTGAGAGCACCTGCCACAACTCGAGAAAATCCAGGAAGTTCTCCCCTCCAGGCGAGATGAGGCCCGTTTCCGTTGAAGCGTCTCGAGGCTAATCACATCTAACCTCTGGAACTTCGAAAGGGTCCTTCACACCCTTGCTGCAACTCAAGAAGTTCCCCGACATACCCGTCTCCACTCGAGAGGAAGCACGAGAGTCCCGCCCACATCCAGAGGAGCCCCGTTTCCCCCTCCTAGCTTGAGTGGAGGGATCCTTTCCCTGCGTGGTGGGGAAAGAATTCCCTGCATTACCGTCGCATCTCAAGAAGAGGCGCTCTCCACAGGAAAGGCGAGAGGAACTCCAGGGTCGTGCCACCATTCCCAGAGTCCCCCAGATGTCTCAGTCCATTCCAGGGAAATCTGTTTTCCCTCCACTGCCTCGACTTTCAAGCCGAGGATCGACTCACACCACGGTGGCACGTTGGATAGTCCTGTGGGAAAGCCTCGTGGGAAAGCCTCGAGGGAAAGCCACAGGTCCCTTGATCCACGCGAGGGGAAGCGTGACACTGCAGCTACAGCTCGGAAAGAAAGGGCACGTGCATGCCTCACTCGAGACGAGGACTGACTCCCCTGGGGAGACTCCAGAAGTACCCCAAGATCCATTCCAGCACTGGAGAGGAATACTCAGGTTCCGGCACCGTCTCCACACAAGGTCTTAGGCCCCAGCATCTACGGAGAGGAATCCCGAGAGGCCCCCGAGCAACTCGCATGGGGACTGGCCTTTCCTGAGGCCACCAGAGCGGGTTCTGACGTCCCTGTCGTAAGACGAGAGCACCTGCCGCAACTCGAGAAAATCCAGGAGGTTCGCCCCTCCAGGCGAGATGAGGCCCATTTCTGCTGAGGCGTCTGGAGGCTAATCACATCTAACCTCTGGAACTTCCAAAGGGTCCTTCACACCCTTGCTGCAACTCAAGAAGTTCCCCGACATACCCGTCTCCACTCGAGAGGAAGCACGAGAGTCCCGCCCACATCCAGAGGAGCCCCGTTTCCGCCTCCTAGCTCGAGAGGAGGGATCCTTTCCCGGCGTGTTCGGGAAAGAATTCCCGGCATTCCCGTCGCAAGTCAAGAGGAGGCGCTCTCCACAGGAAAGGCGAGAGGAACTCCAGGGTCGTGCCACATTCGCAGAGTCCCCCAGATTTCTCAGTCCATTCCAGGGTAACCTGTTTTCCCTGGACTGCCTCGACTTTCAAGCCGAGGATCGACTCACACCACGGTGGCACGTGGGACAGTCCTGTGGGAAAGCCTCCTGGGAAAGCCTCGTGGGAAAGCCTCGAGGGAAAGCCCCTGATGCCTTGATCCACGCGAAGGGAAGCGTGACACTGCTGCTACAGCTCGGAAGGAAAGAGCACGTGCATGCCCCCACTCGAGACGAGGACTGACTCTCCTGGGGAGACTCCAGAAGTACCCCAAGATCCATGTCAGCACTGGAGAGGAATCCACAGGTTTCGGCACCGACTCCACTCAAGGACTTAGGCCCCGGCATCGAGGGGAGAGGAATCCCGAGAGGCCCACGAGCAACTCGCATGGTGACTGGCCTTTCCTGAGGCCACCAGAGCGGGTCCCTGAGGTCCCCGTCGTAAGTGGAGAGCACCTGCCGCAACTCGAGAAAATCCAGGAGGTTCTCCCCTCCAGGCGAGATGAGGACCATTTCCGCTGAGGCTTCTCGAGGCTAATCACACCTAACCTCTGGAACTTCCAAAGGGTCCTTCACACCCTTGCTGCAACTCAAGAAGTTCCCCGACTTACCCGGCTCCACTCGAAAGGAAGCACGAGAGTCCCGCCCACATCCAGAGGAGACCCGTTTCTGCCTCCTAGCTCGAGAGGAGGGATCCTTTCCCTGCGTGGTCGGGAAAGAATTCCCGGCGTTCCGTCGCATCTCAAGAGGAGGCGCTCTCCACAGGAAAGGCGAGAGGAACTCCAGGGTCGTGCCACCATTCCCAGAGTCCCCCAAATGCTCAGTCCATAACAGGGAAACCAGTTTCCCAGCACTGCCTCGACTTTCAAGCCAAGGACGACTCACAACACGGTGGCACGTGGGACATCCCAGTGGGTAAACGTCGTGGGAAAGCCTCGTGGCAAAGCCTCGTGAGAAAGCCTCCACGGAAAGCCACAGATTCCTGGATCCACGCGAAGGGAAGCGTGACACTGATGCTACAGCTCTGGAGGAAATTGCACGTGCATGCATCCACTAGAGAACGAGGACTGACTCACCTGGGAGACTCCAGAAGTACCCCAAGGTCCATGTAAGCACTGGAGAGGTTTTCTCAGGTTCCGGCACCGACTCCACACAAGGTATAAGGCGCCAGCATCGACGGGAGAGGAATCCCGAGAGGCCCCCGAGCAACTCGCATGGTGACTGGCCTTTCCTGAGGCCACCAGAGCGGGTCCCTGAGGACCCCGTCTTAAGTCCACAGCACCTGCCGCAACTCGAGAAAATTCAGGAGGTTCTCCCCTTCAGGCGACATGAGGCCCATTTGTGCTGAGGCGTCTCGAGACTAATCACACCTAACCTCTGGAACTTCCAAAGCGTCTTTCACACCCTTGCTGCAACTCAAGAAGTTCCTCGACATACCCGTTTCCCCTCGAGAGGAAGCACGAGAGTCCCGCCCACATCCAGAGGAGCCCCGTTTCCGCCTCATAGTTCCAGAGGAGGGATCCTTTCCCTACGTGGTCGGGTAAGTATTCCTGGCGTTCCCGTCGCATCTCAAGAGGAGGCGCTCTCCACAGGAAAGGCGAGAGGAACTCCAGGGTCGTGCCACCATTCCCAGAGTCCCCCAGATGCTCAGTCCAAGCCAGGGAAACCAGTTTTCCCTGCACTGCCTCGACTTTCAAGCCGAGGATCGACTCATACAACGGTGGCACGTGAGACAGCCCTGTGGGAAAGCCTCGTGGGAAAGCCTCATGGGAAAGCCTCGAGGTAAACCCCTGATCCCTTGATCCACAAGAAGGGAAGCGTGACACTGCTGCTACAGCTCGGGGAGCGCACGTGCATGCCCCCACTCGAGACGAGGACTGACTCCCCTGGGGAGACTCCAGAAGTACCCCAAGATCCATGTCAGCACTGGAGAGGAATCCTCAGGTTCCGGCACCGACTCCACACAAGGTCTTAGGCCCCGGCATCGATGGGAGAGGAATCCCGAGAGGCCCCCGAGCAACTCGCATGGGGACTGGCCTTTCCATGAGGCCACCAGAGCGGGTCCCTGAGGTCCCGTCGTAAGTCGAGAGCACCTGCCGCAACTCGAGAAAAATCCAGGAGGTTCTCCCCTCCAGGCGAGATGAGGCCCATTTCCGCTGAGGCGTCTTCGAGGCTAATCACATCTAACCTCTGGAACTTCCAAAGGGTCCTTCACACCCTTGCTGCAACTCAAGAAGTTCCCCGACATACCCGTCTCCACTCGAGAGGAAGCACGAGAGTCCCGCCCACATCCAGAGGAGCCCCGTTTCCGCCTCCTAGCTCGAGAGGAGGGATCCTTTCCCTGCGTGTTCGGGAAAGAATTCCCGGCGTTCCCGTCGCAAGTCTCAAGAGGAGGCGCTCTCCACAGGAAAGGCGAGAGGAACTCCAGGGTCGTGCCACATTCGCAGAGTCCCCCAGATGTCTCAGTCCATTCCAGGGAAACCTGTTTTCCCTGCACTGCCTCGACTTTCGAAGCCGAGGATCGACTCACACCACGGTGGCACGTGGGACAGTCCTGTGGGAAAGCCTCAAGGGAAAGCCCCTGATGCCTTGATCCACGCGAAGGGAAGCGTGACACTGCTGCTACAGCTCGGGAGGAAAGGCACCTGCATGCCCCCACTCGAGACGAGGACTGACTCCCCTGGGGAGACTCCAGAAGTACCCCAAGTTCCATGTCAGCACTGGAGAGGAATCCACAGGTTTCGGCACCGACTCCACTCAAGGTCTTAGGCCCCGGCATCGAGGGGAGAGGAATCCCGAGAGGCCCCCGAGCAACTCGCATGGGGACTGGCCTCTCCTGAGGCAACCAGAGCGGGTCTCTGAGGTCCCCATCGTAAGTCGAAAGCACCTGCCGCAACTAGAGAAAATCCAGGAGGTTCTCCCTCCAGGCGAGATGAGGCCCATTTCCGCTGAGGCGTCTCGAGGCTAATCACATCTAACTCTGGAACTTCCAAAGGGTCCTTCACACCCTTGCTGCAACTCAAGAAGTTCCCCGACATACCCGTCTCCACTCGAGAGGAAGCACGAGAGTCCGCCCACATCCAGAGGAGCCCCGTTTCCGCCTCCTAGCTCCGAGAGGAGGGATCCTTTCCCTGCGTGGTTCGGGAAAGAATTCCCGCGTTCCCGTCGCATCTCAAGAGGAGGCGCTCTCCACAGGAAAGGCGAGAGGAACTCCAGGGTCGTGCCACCATTCCCAGAGTCCCCAGATGTCTCAGTCCATTCCAGGGAAACCTGTTTTCCCTGCACTGCCTCGACTTTCAAGCCGAGGATCGACTCACACCACGGTGGCACGTGGACAGCCCTGTGGGAAAGCCTCGTGGGAAAGCCCGAACCAGATCCCTTGATCCACGCGAAGGGAAGCGTGACACTGCTGCTACAGCTCGGGAGGAAAGCGCACGTGCATGCCCCCAACTCGAGACGAGGACTGACTCCCCTGGGGAGACTCCAGAAGTACCCCAAGATCCATGTCAGCACTGGAGAGGAATCCTCAGGTTCCGGCACCGACTCCACACAAGGTCTTAGCCCCGGCATCGACGGGAGAGGAATCCCGAGAGGCCCCCGAGCAACTCGCATGGGGACTGGCCTTTCCTGAGGCCACCAGAGCGGGTCCCTGAGGTCCCCGTCGTAAGTCGAGAGCACCTGCCGCAACTCGAGAAAATCCAGGAGGTTCTCCCCTCCAGGCGAGATGAGGCCCATTTCCGCTGAGGCGTCTCGAGGCTAATCACATCTAACCTCTGGAACTTCCAAAGGTCCTTCACACCCTTGCTGCAACTCAAGAAGTTCCCCGACATACCCGTCTCCACTCGAGAGGAAGCACGAGAGTCCCGCCACATCCAGAGGAGCCCCGTTTCCGCCTCCTAGCTCGAGAGGAGGGATCCTTTCCCTGCGTGGTCGGGAAAGAATTCCGGCGTTCCTGTCGCATCTCAAGAGGAGGCGCTCTCCACAGGAAAGGCGAGAGGAACTCCAGGGTCGTGCCACCATTCCCAGAGTCCCCCAGATGTCTCAGTCCATTCCAGGGAAACCTGTTTTCCCTGCACTGCCTCGACTTTTCAAGCCGAGGATCGACTCACACCACGGTGGCACGTGGGACAGCCCTGTGGGAAAGCCTCGTGGGAAAGCCTCTGGAAGCTCGAGGAAAGCCACAGATCCCTTGATCCACGCGAAGGGAAGCGTGACACTGCTGCTACAGCTCGGAGGAAAGCGCACTGTGCATGCCCCCACTCGAGACGAGGACTGACTCCCCTGGGGAGACTCCAGAAGTACCCAAGATCCATGTCAGCACTGGAGAGGAATCCTCAGGTTCCGGCACCGACTCCACACAAGTCTTAGGCCCGGCATCGACGGGAGAGGAATCCCGAGAGGCCCCGAGCAACTCGCATGGGGACTGGCCTTTCCTGAGGCCACCAGAGCGGGTCCCTGAGGTCCCCGTCGTAAGTCGAGAGCACCTGCCGCAACTCGAGAAAATCCAGGAGGTTCTCCCCTCCAGGCGAGATGAGGCCCATTTCCGCTGAGGCGTCTCGAGGCTAATCACATCTAACCTCTGGAACTTCCAAAGGGTCCTTCACACCCTTGCTGCAACTCAAGAAGTTCCCTCGACATACCCGTCTCCACTCGAGAGGAAGCACGAGAGTCCCGCCCACATCCAGAGGAGCCCCGTTTCCGCCTCCTAGCTCGAGAGGAGGGATCCTTTCCCTGCGTGGTCGGGAAAGAATTCCCGGCGTTCCCGTCGCATCTCAAGAGGAGCGCTCTCCACAGGAAAGGCGAGAGGAACTCCAGGTCGTGCCACCATTCCCAGAGTCCCCCAGATGTCTCAGTCCATTCCAGGGAAACCTGTTTCCCTGCACTGCCTCGACTTTGCAAGCCGAGGATCGACTCACACCACGGTGGCACGTGGGACAGTCCCTTGGGGTGGGGAAAGCCTCGTGGGAAAGCCCTCTAGGATGCCAATCTGATCCACGCGAAGGGAAGCGTGACACTGCTGCTACAGCTCGGGAGGGAAAGCGCACTGTGCATGCCCCACTCGAGACGAGGACTGACTCCCCTGGGAGACTCCAGAAGTACCCCAAGTTCCATGTCAGCACTGGAGAGGAATCCTACAGGTTCGGCACCGACTCCACACAAGGTCTTAGGCCCCGGCATCGAGGGAGAGGAATCCCGAGAGGCCCCCGAGCAACTCGCATGGGACTGGCCTTTCCTGAGGCACCAGAGCGGGTCCCTGAGGTCCCCGTCGTAAGTCGAGAGCACCTGCCGCAACTCGAGAAAATCCAGGAGGTTCTCCCTCCAGGCGAGATGAGGCCCATTTTCCGCTGAGGCGTCTCGAGGCTAATCACATCCTAACCTCTGGAACTTCCAAAGGTCCTTCACACACTTGCTGCAACTCAAGAAGTTCCCCGACATACCCGTTCTCACTCGAGAGGAAGCCACGAGAGTCCCGCCCACATCCAGAGGAGCCCCGTTTCCGCCTCCTAGCTCGAGAGGAGGGATCCTTTCCCTGCGTGGTCGGGGAAAGAATTCCCGGCGTTCCTGTCGCATCTCAAGAGGAGGCGCTCTCCACAGGAAAGGCGAGAGGAACTCCAGGGTCGTGCCACCCATTCCCAGAGTCCCCAGATGTCTCAGTCCATTCCAGGGAAACTGTTTTCCCTGCACTGCCTCGACTTTCAAGCCGAGGATCGACTCACACCACGGTGGCACGTGGGACAGCCCTGTGGGAAAGCCTCGTGGGAAAAGCTCGTGGGAAAGCCTCGAGGGAAAGCCACAGATCCCTTGATTCGACTCGAAGGGAAGCGTTGACACTGCTGCTACAGCTCGGGAGAAAAGCGCACGTGCATGCCCCCACTCGAGA
>NW_017219006.1:0-22250 GCF_001704415.2 Capra hircus | reverse complement strand
TCGGGATTCCTCTCCCGTCGATGGTGGGGCCTAAGACCTTGTGTGAAGTCGAGGCCGGTACCTGAGGATTCCTCTCCCGTGCTGACATGGTTCTTGGGGTACTTCTTGAGTCTCCCCAGGGGTGTCAGTCCTCTTCTCAGCGGGATCATGCAAGAACGCTTACCTCCCGAGCTGCAGTAGCAGTGTCACGCTGCCCGTCGCGTGGATCAAGAGATCTGTGTCTTTCCTCGAGGTATTTCCCACGGGGCTTTCCCTCGAGGCTTTCCCACGAGGCTTTCCCACATCGCTGTCCCACGTGCCACCGTGGTGCCAGTCGATCCTCGGCGTGAAAATCAAGGCAGTGCAGGGAAAACAGGTTCCTCTGGAATGGACTGAGACATCTGGGGGACTCTTGGAATTGTGGCACGACCCTGGAATTCCTCTCGCCTTTCCTGTGGAGAGCGCCTCTTCTTGAGATTCGGTGGGAACGCCGGGAATTCTTTCCCGACCAAGCAGGGAAAGTGCCGTGGTCCAGCCCCGGTGGATCCAGGGTGATTCGAAGGTGGGGACGTAGTCGTCGTCTTTGGAAATATACATATTTAATCCCAGATATAAAGAGATTAGAAATGGATAGTGTAGTAGGAAGATTATTGGAGAAAAAGAGGCTGAATAACTTGGATTACGTGGAATAACATCCATCCTCCAGTAGAGAATTCAGCCAGAAAAACGGGAGCAAAAAAGAAGCGACATGGGGGAATCAGTCTTTCCGGAAACTGATCTGATTTCTTTATTTTTGGTTTTGCTTGTATACCTCTTGTTACACATAGGGATGAATACAGAGTCACGCAGGAGTCGGCATCCTGACCTTTATCAAAATCAGGTGCTTCACATAAATGTAAAAAAAAGGTCTTAGGGATCTTACATCATCTTCTGGCCATGAATGAGACCTGCTGACATTTTATGATCCTTTCTTTCTGATAACCAAATAAACTTATTTCTTCCAAGGGTGTTTTTTCTTAAACCAGGCACCACCCTCCAAATAAAGTTACATTCCTATAGGGTGAGGGTGTAGTGAGTTACAATCAAGAAAGGAATTTATTTAACCCAAGGTTAACATGATTAGTCTTAAAGGTGAATTCTTATTTCTCCTATATGCTTAAAGGTTAATACTTATTTCTCCTATATACTAGTTATATTCATTATAAGGGTAGGGAACATGGAGATTTATCAGCAAACATCAGCCTAACAAATGAAAATCCTTTCATCAATTCTCCCCTTAAGATCTATTTAGTCTTAAGATATGATAAAGTTACATTCTTACATAGAAAGGACACAGTGATATATAACAAAGTACAGTGATCTATTACAAAAGTGAAAATCCATTAACTCAAAAAGTCTAGTATTGCTAACATCAAAAACTGCTATATTTCCTTTGCTATATTCCAATACATTGATTAATATATTCCCAAGTGCCTAAGGATATGGAGGCTGGTGGCAATCATTGACTCAACAAGAAGAAAAAGTCCTATGCTAATTAAGACTCTCAAAATACTCCAAAACTCTCTGTGCTGTTTACAGTTGAGAGGTAGTAAAACAATCTTGTGCCTAGTGCAGCAGTATGGATAATCCTGTCACACAAGCTGGTCTGTCAGCAGAGAGGTTTGACCTAAAATATCCTTGTCCCACCCAGAGCAGGGAATTAGCAGCAATTTTTGACACAACAAATGAAGAACCCTTCACCAATATAATTCCTAACCAACTATACTAATAATTTCTAACTCCCCAAAATAATTTGCCTTTAGTAAGTCTAAAACATCTCATGCCTCTCAGGTTGGGAGGCTGTAAACAATCACATGTGGCCGGACAAACCTATAAAGGTGGGCTAGATAACCTTCAGAGGAGTCGGCAAGCTGAAACACTCTTGTCATGCCCAAGAATATTTATTGCCTTGAAGCTGCACGTTTACTTCTTCTCCGAGAGAAACAGTTATGGGGGAGAGCCCCCGTAAAGTCAGAAGTGTAGGTGAGAGCATAAAACAGACTCTGGTTTTGGGGTTCGATGCTCGGGAACAGGGGGTTACCTGAGGCTTGATCACGCCTTTGGCATGCCAAGCCTCCTTCCTCATGACCTTTGCGATAGGCGGAATTCCTCACGCTGGCCCCCGGAAGGAAAGGATCCCTCATCTCGAGCGACGAGGCGGAAACGCGCCTCCTGTGGATGTGGGGGGGACCATCTTGCTTATTCTCGAGTGGAGACGGGTATGTCGGGGAACTTACTTGAGTTGCAGCAAGGGTGTAAAGTACCTTTTGGAAGTTCCAGAGGTTAGGTGTGATTAGCCTCGAGACACCTCAGTGGAAATGGGCCTCATCTCGCCTGGAGGGGAGAACCTCCTGGATTTTCTCGAGTTGCGGCAGGTGCTCTCGACTTACGACGGGGACCTCAGGGGCCAGCTCTGGTGGCCTCAGGAAAGGCCAGTCCCATTCAAGTTTCTAGGGGGCCTCTCAGGATTCCTCTCCTGTCGATGCCGGGGCCTAAGACCTTGTGTGAAGTCGGGGCTGGAACCTGAAGATTCCTCTCCAGTGCTGACATGGATCTTGTGGTACTTCTGGAGTCTCCCCAGGGGAGTCCAGTCCTCGTCTCGAGTGGGGGCATGCACGTGCGCTTTCCTCCCGAGCGGTAGCAGCAGTGTCACGCTTCCCGTCGCGTGGATCAAGGGATCTGTGGCTTTCCCTCTAGGCTTTCCCATGAGGCTTTTCCCACAGGGCTGTCCCACATGTCCACCTTGGTGTGAGACGATCCTCGCCGTGAATGTCGTGGCCAGTGCAGGGAAAACAGGTTCCTCTGGAATGGACTGAGACATCTGGGGAACTCTTGGAATGGTGGCACGACCCTGGAGTTCCTCTGGCCTTTCCTGTGGAGAGCACTTCCTCTTGAGATGCGACGGGAACGCCAGGAATTCTTTCCCGACCACGCAGGGAAAGGATCCCTCCTCTCTAGATACGAGGCGGTAAACGGGGCTCCTCTGGATGTGGGCGGGACCCTCGTGCTTCATCTCGAGTGGAGACGGGTATGTCGGTGATCTTCTTGACTTGCAGCAGGGGTGTCAAAGACCCTTTGGAAGTTCCAGAGGTTAGGTGTGATTAGCCTCGAGATGCCTCAGGGGAAATGGGCCTCATCTCGCCTGGAGGGGAGAACCTCCTTGGATTATCTTGAGTTGGAGCAGGTGCTCTCGTCTTAGGATGGGGACCTCAGGGACCCGCTCCTGTGGCCTCAGAAAAGGCCAGTGCCCATGGGAGTTGCTAGGGGGCCTCTCAGGATTCCTCTCACGTCGATGCCGGGGCCTAAGACCTTGTGTGGAGAGCCCGAGCGGAGGCGACGCGGAGCGTTTCGGTTCTCAGTGCCTGGGGCACCGGTGTGTGGTGTGAGGCTGCGGCGGAGCCTCTACACTGAAGGTGCGAGAGGTTGGCAGCTTCGATTGAAGCACATCGAGCGGCGACAGCAGTGAAAGTCATGAGCGACAGCGGCGAGGAGAACTACGGCGAGGGGGAATCCCGTTCTGCTTCCAGAAGCGGAAGTGCTCATGGATCTGGGAAATCTGCAAGTCATACCCCTGCAAGGGTCTCGCTCCAAGGAAGATTCCAGGCGTTCCAGATCAAAGTCCAGGTCCAGATCGGAATCTAGGTCTAGATCCAGAAGAAGTTCTCGGAGGCATTATACAAGGTCACGATCTCGGTCCGGTCCCATAGAAGATCTCGTAGCAGATCTTACAGCAGAGATTATCGAAGACGGCATAGCCACAGTCATTCTCCCATGTCTACTCGCTGGCGTCATGTTGGGAATCGGGCAAATCCTGATCCTAACTGTTGTCTTGGAGTATTTGGATTGAGCTTGTATACTACAGAAAGAGATCTAAGAGAAATGTTCTCTAAATATGGCCCAATTGCTGATGTATCTATTGTATATGACCAGCAGTCTAGACGTTCAAGAGGATTTGCCTTTGTATACTTTGAAAATGTAGATGATGCCAAGGAAGCAAAAGAGCGTGCCAATGGAATGGAGCTTGATGGATGTAGGATCAGAGTTGACTTCTCCATAACGAAAAAGACCACATACTCCAACAGCAGGAATTTACATGGGGAGACCTACCTATGGCAGCTCACGCCGTCGAGATTACTATGACAGAGGATATGATCGAGGCTATGATGATCGGGACTATTACAGCAGATCGTACAGAGGAGGAGGAGGAGGAGGAGGAGGATGGAGAGCTGCTCAAGACAGGGATCAGGAATACAGAAGACGGTCACCTTCTCCCTACTATAGTCGTGGAGGATACAGATCACGTTCCAGATCTCGATCATACTCACCTCGTCGCTATTAAAGCATGAAGATGAAGACTTTCTGAAACCTGCCCTAGAGTTGGGATATTGTTTGTGGACAATATTTTTTATTGTCTCCTGTTTAAAAAGTGAACAGTGCCTGGTGAAGTTAGGTGACTTTTACACCTTTTATGATGACTACTTTTGGTGGAGTTGAAATGCTGTTTTCATTCTGCATTTGTGTAGTTCGGTGCTTTGTTCAAAGTTAAGTGTTTTCAGAAAAGTATGTTTTACATGTATTTTTTTACAGTCTAAAATTTTGACTGCTGAGAAGTTTCTATTGTACAGAACTTCATTTAAATGGTTTTTCTACTGAATACAGGGTATTCTGAAGATTGAAGCCTGTGTGTAAAATGCTACCAAATGGCAAAAAGCAACAATAACGTTTGGTTTTTACTTTTCTTTCTAACATATCAATGCTTAGGAGAACTGTTCTGATTAGATTGTCAGTAGTAAATTAAAGAAAAAAATGCCCGTTTTCCTCGAGTCCATGAAACATACCATACTTAATATACCTGCAGTTAAGTGATAAAATTACCCTCTGTAACTCTATACTGCTAGTGTTAAAAACTAAAGATCTTTCAATACAGCAAATGCTTAATTCCTATATAAATGTGACTTTGACAGCCTTTATGTAATCTGTATTATACATAGCAGGGAATAAGATGAGTTGCACAATGTATGCCTTAAAAAGGCTATTTCTTAAAGCTGTTAGAAGGGGATAATGGTATTTCAATTAGTAATCAGCAAGTGAAAATAATATTCCACTACAAATGTACTCTTGTTCTTCTAGCTATTAAGACTATATGGAAAAACTGGGTGCTTCAGAGTTTTGAGAAAAAAGAAGGGAACACTACACCTGTGTTGTGGATGATCTGAAGACTTTGCCTGTTCGTTTTTTAAATACTACTTTCAGGTTCTTTGCTTACCAAAGGAGGCCCAATTTCACTCAAAAGTTCTGAGAACTGTGTTTAAATAAATGCAAAGAAAAGAGTAAAAAGGAAAGAAAAAAAAAAGACCTTGTGAGGAGTTGGGGCAGGAACCTGAGGATTCCTCTACAGTGCTGACATGGATCTTGGGGTACTTCTGGAGCCCCCCCAGGGAAGTCAGTCTTCGTCTCGAATGGGGGCATGCACGTGCGCTTTCCTCCCAAGCTGTAGCAGCAGTGTCACACTTCCGGTCGCGTGGATCAAGTGATCTGTGGCTTTTCCTCCAGGCTTTACCACGAGGCTATCCCAGAGGGCTGTCCCACATGCCGCCGAGGTGTGAGTCGAACCTCGGCGTGAAAGTCGAGGCAGTGCAGGGAAAACAGGTTCCTCTGGAATGGACTGAGACATCTAGGGGACTCTTGGAATGGTGGCACGACTCTGGAGTTCCTCTCGCATTTCCTGTGGAGAGCGCCTCCACTTGAGATGCGACGGGAACGCCGGGAATTCTTTCCCGACGAAGCAGGGAAAGGATCCCACATCTCGAGCTACGAGGCGGAAAGGGGCTCCTCTGGATGTGGGCGGGACCCTCGTGCTTCCTATCGAGAGGAGACGGGTATGTCGGGGAACTTCTTGAGTTGCAGCAAGGGTGTGAAGGACCCTTTGGAAGTTCCAGAGGTTAGGTGTGATTAGTCTCCAGACGCTTCAGCGGAAATGGGCTTCATCTCGCCTGGAGGGGAGAACCTCCTGGATTTTCTCGAGTTGCGGCAGGTGCTCTCGACTTACGACGGGGACCTCAGGGACCCGCTCTGGTGGCCTCAGGAAAGGCCAGTCCACATGCGAGTTGCTAGGGGCCTCTCGGGATTCCTCTACCATCGATGCGGGGCTAAGACCTTGTGTGGAGTCGGTGCCGGAACCTGAGGATTCCTCTGCAGTGCTGACATGGATCTTGGGGTACTTTTGGAGTCTCCCCAGGGGAGTCAGTCCTCGTTTGAGTGGGCGCATGCACGTGCGATTACCTCCGGAGCTGTGGCAGCAGTGTCATGCTTCCCTTCGCCTGGATCAAGGGATCTGTGGCTTTCCCACGAGGCTTTCCCACAGGGCTATCCCACGTGCCACCGTGGTGTGAGTCGATCGATGGCTTGAAAGTCAACGTAGTGCAAGGAAAACAGGTTTCCCTGGAATGGACTGAGACATCTGGCGAATCTGGGAATGGTGGCACGACCCTGGACTTCCTCTCGACTTTCCTGTGGAGAGCGCCTCCTCTTGAGATGCGACGGGAACGCCAGGAATTCTTTCCCGACCACGGAGGGAAAGGATCCCTCCTCTCGAGCTAGGAGGCGGAAACGGTGCTTCTCTGTATGTGGGCGGGATTCTCGTGCTTCCTGTCGAGTGGCGACGGGTATGTCGGGGAACTTCTGGATTTGCAGCAAGGGTGTGAAGGACCCTTTGGAAGTTCCAGAGGTTAGGTGTGATTAGCCTCGAGACGCCTCAGCGGAAATGGGCCTCATCTCGCCTGGAGGGGAGAACCTCCTGGATTTTCTCTAGTTGCGGCAGGTTGTCTCGACTTACCACGGGGACCTCAGGGACCCGCTCTGGTTGCCTCAGGAAAGGCCAGTCGCCATGCGAGTTGCTCGGGGCCTCTCGGGATTCCTCTCCCGTCGATGCAGGTGCCTAAGGCCTTGTGTGGAGTCGGTGCCGGAGCCTGAGGATTCCTCTCCAGTGCTGACATGGATCTTTGGGAACTTCTGGAGTCTCCCCAGGGAAGTCAGTCCTCGTCTCCAGTGGGGTCATGCATGTGCGCTTTCCTCCCGAGGTGTAGCAGCAGTGTCACGCTTCCCTTCGTGTGGATCAAGGGATCAGGGGCTTTCCCTCGAGGCTTTCCCACAAGTCTTTCCCACAGGGCTGTCCCACGTGCCACCGTGGTGTGAGTCGATCCTCGGCTTGAAAGTCGAGGCAGTGTAAGAAAAACAGGATTCCCTGGAATGGACTGAGACATCTGGGGGACTCTTGGAATGGTGGCACGACCCTGGAGTTCCTCGCGCCTTTCCTGAGAAGAGCGCCTCCTCTTGAGATGCGACAGGAACACGAGGAATTCTTTCCCCACCACGCAGGGAAAGGATCCCTCCTCTCGAGCTAGGAGGCGGAAACGGGGCTCCTCTGGATGTGGGCGGGACTCTCGAGCTTCCTCTCGAATGGAGACGTGTATGTGGGGAACTTCTTGAGTTGCAGCAAGGGTGTGAAGGACCCTTTGGAAGTTCCAGAGGTTCAGTGTGATTAGACTCGAGACCCCTCAGGGGAAAAGGGCCTCATCTCCCTGGAGGGGAGAACCTCCTGAATTGTGTCGACTTACGGCAGGTGCTCTTGACTTACGACAGGGACATCAGGGACCCGCTCTGGTGGCCTCAGGAAAGGCCAGTCCCCATGCGAGTTGCTCGGGGGCCTCTCGGGATTCCACTCCCTTCGATGCCGGGGCTTAAGACCTTGTGTGGAGTCGGTGCCGGAACCTGAGGATTCCTCTCCAGTGCTGACATGGATCTTGGGGTACTTCTGGAGTCTCCCCAGGGGAGTCAGTCCTCGTCTCTAGTGGGCGTCTTCACATGCGCTTTCTTCTCGAGCTGTAGTAGCAGTGTCATGCTTCCCTCGCGTAGATCAAGGGATTTCTGACTTTCCCTCGAGGCTTTCCCACGAGGCTTTCCCACGAGGCTTTCCCACAGGGCTGTCCCACGTGCCACCGTGGTGTGAGTCGATCCTCGGCTTGAAAGTCGAGGCAGTGGAGGGAAAAAAGGTTTCCCTGGAATGGACTGAGACATCTGGGGGACTCGGGGAATGGTGGCACGACCCTGGAGTTCCTCTCGCCTTTCCTGTGGAAAGCGCCCTCCTCTTGAGATGCGACAGGAACGACGGGAATTCTTTCCCACCACGAAGGGAAAGGATCCCTCCTCTCGAGCTAGGAGGCGGAAACGAGGCTCCTCTGGATGTGGGCGTAACTCTCGTGCTTCCACTCGGGTGGAGACGGGTATGTCGCGGAACTTCTTGAGTTGTAGCAAGGGTGTGAAGACCCTTTGGAAGTTCCAGATGTTAGGTGTGATTAGCCTCGAGACGCCTCAGCGGAAATGGGCCTCATCTCGCCTGGAGGGGAGAACCTCCTGGATTGTCTCGAGTTGCGGCAGGTGCTCTCGACTTATGACGGGGACCTCAGGGACCCGCTCTGGTGGCCTCAGGAAAGGCCAGTCCCCATGCGAGTTGCTCGGGGCCTCTCAGGATTCCTCTCCCGTGGATGCCGGGGCCTAAGATCTTCTGTAGAGTTGGTTGCCGGAACCTGAGCATTCCTCTCCAGTGCTGACATGGATCTTGGGGTACTTCTGGAGTCTCCTCAGGGGAGTCAGTCCTCTTCTCGAGTGGGGGCATGCACGTGCGCTTTCCTCCCGAGCTGTAGCAGCAGTGTCGCACTTCCCTTCGCGTGGATCAAGGGAATCTGTGTCTTTCCCTCGAGGCTTTCCCACGAGGGTTTCCACGAGGCTTTCCCACAGGGCTGTCCCACGTGACACCGTGGTGTGAGTCGATCCTTGGCTTGAAAGTCAAGGAAGTGCAGGGAAAACAGGTTTCCCTGGAATGGACTGAGTCATTTGGGGAACTCTGGGAATGGTGGCACGACCCTGGAGTTCCTCTCGCCTTTCCTGTGGAGAGCACCTCCTCTTGAGATGCGACGGGAACGCGGGGAATTCTTTCCCGAACACGCAGGGAAAGGATCCCTCCTCTCGATCCATTAGGTGGAAACGTGGCTCCTCTGGATTTGGGCGGGACTCTCGTGATTCCTCTCGAGTGGAGACGGGTATGTCGGGGAACTTCTTGAGTTGAAGCAAGGGTGTGAAGGACCCTTTGGAAGTTCCAGAGGTTAGGTGTGATTAGCCTCGAGACGCCTCAGCGGAAATGGGCCTAATCTCGCCTGGAGGGGAGAACCTCCTGGATTTTCTCGAGTTGCGGACAGTGCTCTCGACTTTCGACGGGGCCACAGGGTCCCGCTCTGGTGGCCTCAGGAAAGGCCAGTCCCCATGCGAGTTGCTCGGGGGCCTCTCGGATTCCTCTCCCGTCGATGCCGGGGCCTAAGACCTCGTGACGAGTTCGGTGCCGGTACCTGAGCATTCCTCTCCAAGCTGACATGGATCTTGGGGTATTTCTGGAGTCTCCCCAGGGGAGTCAGTCCTCGTCTCGAGTGGCGGCATGCAGTTCGATTCCCTCCCGAGCTGTAGCAGCAGTGTCACGCTTCCCGTCGAGTGGATCAAGGGATCAGTGTCTTTCCCTTGAGGCTATTCCCATGAGGCTTTCCCAGGAGTCTTTCCCACAGGGCTGTCCCACGTGCCACCGTGGTGTGAGTCGATCCTCGGCATGAAATCGAGGCAGTGCAGGGGAAACAGTTTTCCCTGGAATGGACTGAGACATCTGGGGGACTCTGGGAATGGTGGCACGACCCTGGAGTTCCTCTCGCCTTTCCTGTGGAGAGCGCCTCCTCTTGAGATGTGGCAGCAAGGCCAGGAATTCTTTCCCGACCACGCAGGGAAAGGATCCCTCCTCTCGAGCTTATGAGGACGGAAACGGGGCTCCTCTGGATTTGGGCGGGACTCTCTCGCTTCCATCTCGAGTGGAGACGGATATGTCGGGGAACTTATTGAGTTGCAGCAAGGGTGTGAAGGACCCTTTGGAAGTTCCAGAGGTTAGGTGTGATTAGCCTCGAGACTGCCTCAGAGGAAATGGGCCTCATCATCGCCTGGAGGGGAGAACCTCCTGGATTTCTCTCGAGTTGCGGCAGGTGCTCTCCGACTTACCACGGTGTCCTCAGAGACCCGCTTTGGTGGCCTCAGGAAAGGCCAGTCCCCATGCGAGTTGCTCGGGAGCCTCTCGTGATGTCTCTCCCTCTCCAGTGTGTCTTGAATCTTGACTGGCCTTTCCTGAGGCCACCAGAGCGGGTCCCTGCGGTCCCCTACGTAAGTCGAGAGCACCTGCCGCAACTGGAGAAAATCAAGGATGTTCTCCCCTCCAGGCAAAATGAAGCCTATTTCCGCTGACACATCTCAAGGCTAAGCACACTTAAACTCTGGAACTTCCAAAGGGTCCTTCACACCCTTGCAGCAAATCAAGAAGTTCCCCGACATACCCGTCTCCACTCAAGAGGAAGCACGATAGTTCCGCCCGCATCCAGAGGAGCCCCGTTTCCCCCTCATAGCTCGAGAGGAGGGATCCTTTCCCTGTGCGGTCGGGAAAGAATTCCCGGCGTTCCCGTCGCATCTCAAGAGGAGGCGTTCTCCACAGGAAAGGTGAGAGGAACTCCAGGGACATGCCACCATTCTCCGAGTCCCCCAGATGTTTCAGTCTATTCCAGGGAAACCTGTTTCCCCGCACTGACTCGACTTTCAAGCCAAGGATCGACTCACACCACTGTGGCACGTGGGACAGCCCTGTGGCAAAGCCTCGTGGGAAAGCCTCGTGGGAAAGCCTTGAGGGAAAGCCACAGATCCCTTGATCCACGCGAAGGTAAGAGCGACACTGCTGCTACAGCACGGGAGGAAAGCGCACGTGCATGCCCCCACTCGAGACGAGGACTGACTCCCCTGGGGAGACTCCAGAAGTACACCAAGATCCATGTCAGCACTGGAGAGGAATCCTCAGGTTACTGCACCGACTCTATGTAAGGTCTGAGGCCCCGGCATCGACGGGAGAGGAATCCGGAGAGGGCCCCGAGCAACTCGCATGGGGACTGGAATTTCCTGAGGCCACCAGAGCGGATCCCTGAGGTCCCCGTCGTAAGTCGAGAGCACCTGCCGCAACACGGTAAAATCCAGGTGGTTCTCCCCTCCAGGCAAGATGAGGCCCGTTTCCCCTGAGGTGTCTCGAGGCTAATCACACGTGACCTCTGGAACTTCCAAAGAGTCTTTCACAGTCATGCTGCAACTCAAGAAGTTCCCTGACATACCCGTCTCCACTCAAGAGGAAGCACGAGTGTCCCGGCCACATCCAGAGGAGCTCCGTTTCCGGCTCGTAGCTCGAGATGTGCGATCCTTTCCATGATTGGTCGGGAAAGAATTCCCGGCATTCCCATCGCATCTCAAGAGGAGGCGCTCTCCAAAGGAAAGGGGAGAGGAACTGCAGGGTCGTGCCACCATTCCGAGACTCACCCAGATGTCTCAGTCCATTCCACAGGAACCTGTTTTCCCTGCACTGCCTTGGCCTTCATGCCGAGGATCGACTCACACCACCGTCACACGTGGGACAGCCCTGTGGGAAAGCCTAGTGGGAAAGACTCGAGGGAAAGCCACAGATCCCTTGGTCCAGGGATGGGGAAGCGTGACACTGCTGCTACAGCATGGGAGGAAATGGTCACGCTCATGCCCCCACTCGAGACGAGGCCTGACTCCCTTGTGGAGACTCGAGAAGTACCACAAAATCCATGTCAGCACTGGAGAGGAATCCTCAGGTTCCGGCCCCGACTCCACACAAGGTCTTAGGCCCCGGCATCGACGGGAGAGGAATCACGAGAGGCCCCCTAGCAACACGCATGATGACTGGCGTTTCCTGCGGCCGCCAGAGCGGGTCCCTGAAGTCCCTGTCGTAACTCGAGAGCACCTGCTGAAACTCGGGAATATCCAGGAGCCTCTCCATTCCAGGCGACATGAGGCCCATTTCTGCTGAGGCATCTCGAGACTAACCACACCTAACCTCTGGAACTTCCAAAGGGTCCTTCACACCCTTGCTGCAACTCAAGAAGTTCCCCGACATACCCGTTCCTCTTCACATTTATCCATAATGGTGGTGTCATCTGCATATCTAAGTTTATTGATATTTCTACAGGCAATCTTGATTCCAGCTCATGTATCTTCCATCCCAGCATTTTTCATGATGTACTCTGCATATAAGTTAAATAAACAGGGTGACAATATACAGCCTTTGCATACTCTTTTTCCTTTTTGGAACCAGTCTGTTGTTCCATGTCCTGCTCTAACTGTTGCTTCCTGACCTTCATCCAGATTTCTCAAGAGGCAGGTTAGGTGGTCTGGTATTCCCATCTCTTTCAGAATTGTGGCTAAAACAACAGTATAAGGACCTTTCCGATGTCAGGCCAAGGAATTGTGTTTCCAGTCATTGAGCCACACCTGATCACTGAGCACAAATTCATGAATCTGTTCCTCAAGGGGGAATGATATTCTTTTTTATACAAACTTAGTTACCTGATTTATTACCTTACCTAATTGTTCCATCTGCTGTGAAATCCCACCCCCTTACTTGTGGCAAATCTGCTAACACCTGCCTCACTGTGGGAGGGGGTCTCCCATAGAAAATTTCATAAGGACAACAACTATCGGAACGTGCGGTTACCCATAATATGAGTAAGTCTGCCGGAAGCAAGCCCATCCATGTACAGTCAGTCTCTATGATCCATTTTGAAAGTGTCTCTTCAAGAGTTTGGTTGTTTCTTTCCACCATTCCAGAACACTGGGGCCTATATGCTGTATGTAATTTCCACTGATATTTAGAGCTTCACATACCTGTTAATTAACGCGGCTACAAAGACAGGGCCATTGTCGGATTCTATACTGGTTGGAAACCCAAGTCTGGGAATTATTTCTCAAATCAGCGAGCTACTTCGTTTTCTTTTTCAGATCAGGTAGGGAAGGCCTCTGCCCAACCGGAGAAGGTACCTACTATTCTAGTAAGTCATGATAACAGGTGACTGCCTTTGCTTCCCCGAAGGACACTCGCTTTCCCTGCATCCTGAGAACTCCACGTCTCAGCCAGTTGGAAAAGCGCTTCTTGGAGGTCATTATTCAGGGGCAACTTCCCCTGGAGCCCGGGGCCATAGGGAGCGGCTCCACACTCCCAGGGAAAGGCAGAGCCACAGCCACACATCTGTCCCATCCCCTTTGCTCTGTAGGAGAGCTCTAGTGAGCCTAGGTCTGTCAGGAAAATTCTTGGCTCCTATGGGGACACATTCTATGTGTGAAACTGCATCCAGGACCTAGGGGCCACAGGGCGCCTGTTTCTCTCGGGGGCAGAGGGGTGGGGGGCCTGAAGCAGTGCGGCCCAGCAACAGCTTCCACATCCATCCAATTGCTCTTTTCTTACCTCTGATAGAACTAGCTTTGTTCCAGCCTTTGGCAATTTGGAGGCAAGCGGCCCCCCTTCCTCCCCAAGGAGGCATGGGACCTAATTTGAGTGGAAAGGCCCCTCACGGAGCTGAACCCAGGAAGGCACCCAGTCATGTCTGACACATTCCTGCATCCTGCTTCTTCATGAGCAATACCGCTATAAGCTAGGAATGTCTTTCCAAGGCTCAGAAAGGACAGGGGAGATTCATGGTGCTGCCTCTGGAATTTCGGTCCTCTGAGCAGACCTGGAGGTCTCCCCTTGAAGAAGCTAACCAGTTTCTTCCAAATACAGGCTTGCAAACACACACTGGGTGGCTGCCTCTTCTTCCCTGAAGGACGATCACTTTCCCCGCATCCTGTGAACTCTGCATCCCAGCCTGCTGGAAAAGCGCTTCTTGGAGGTCATTTTTCAGGGACAATTTTCCCTGGAGCCCGGGGCTGTAGGGAGGGCCCCATGCTCGCTGTGAAAGGCAGAGTCACATCCACAGTCTGTTCTACCCCTTTTGCCCTGTGGGAGAGCTCTAGTGAGCCTAGGTCTGTCAGGAAAATTCTTGGCTCCTATGGGGACACACCCTGTGTGTTAACCTGCATATCGGACCTAGGGGCCACAGGGCGCCTGTTCCTCTCGGGGGGACCCTGAAGTGGTGCGGCCCAGCAACAGCCTGAACATCCATCCGATTGCTCTTTTCTTCCTTCTGATACAGCTAGCTTTGCTTCTCGCTTTGGCATTTCGGAAGCCAGGGGGAGCCCCACCGCTGTTGTCCTGGGGTCTATTGGAGGTACCGGGTCTATTGGACCCCAGCATGGCACCCGACCCCCTCAGACACACTCCCGCAGCCTCCTTCCCCATGGGCAGGACTGTTCTGACCTAGGAATGTGTTCCCAAGGCTCAGAAAATGCAGGGAGACACACGGCCCTGACTCTGGAACTGAGGCCGTTGGAGCAGGCCTGGAGGTCTGACGTCTGAGACGCCAAACACTTGCTGCAAGATACAGGTGTGAAAACACACTCTCTGGGGCTGCCTTTCCTTCCTCCAAGGAAGAGAGCTTTTCCAGTCTCCTCCGTGCTGAGTCATACAAGGCTGGAAAGGTCTGGCTTCGAGGGCATTTCTCAGCAGCAATGGCCCCTGAGGCCCTGCACACAGGGAGGGATCCTACCCTCCCGGGGAAGTCAAAGCAACCTCCAAATAGCTGTTCTCTCATGTTTCCTCTGCAGGAGGGAGCTAGTGAGCCCAGGTCTGTCTGGAACGTTCTTGGATCCTGCGGGGAAATCATCCTGGGAGCCCACCTGGATACCAGTCGTAGGGGCTAAAATTCGCATTTTCCTTCCTTGGAGCCCTAACGCAGAACAGCCTAGCAACTGGTTGAAAATCCATCCTGTTGCTGTTTTCTTCCCTCTGACAGAGCGAGCTTTGCTCCCCATTTTGGGATTTCAGAAGCAAGGAGGTGGCCTGCAACTCCTTGCCTGGGGTCCATTGGAGGTGCAAGGTGCCCTCGACCAGGTGACCCCAGCATGACACCTGGCCCCTCAGACACACTCCCGCAGCCTGCTTCCCCATGGGCAGGACTGCTCTCACCTAGGAATGTGTTTGCAAGGCCAGGAAACTGCAGGGAGACACAAGACCCTGATTCTGGCATTGAGTCTGTTGGAACAGGCCTGCAGGTCTTCTGTCTAACAAGCCAAACACTTGCTGCAAGATACAGGCCTGAAAACACACTCTTGGGCTGCCTTTCCTTCCTCCAAGGAAGAGAGTTTTCTCAGACTCCTGTGGGCTGAGAGCCACACAGGGCTGAAAAGCACTTGCTGGGAGATTCTTTTTCATTGGCCATGGCCCCTGAGGCCCTGTGCTCAGGGAGGGCTCCCTCCCTCCCAGGGAAAGTCAAAGGAAGCTCCAAACGGCTGTTCAATCATGTTTCTGAGAGAGTCATTGCCAAGGCAGGTTTCTAAGAAGTTCAAGGGTCCCCAAGGAGAGAGGGGTCTAGAATTCTCAAGGAGGAAGAAAGGACAAACTGTTTTCCCCTCTACATTCCTTAGGATTATATAACAATCATGCATCCTTCTTGAGGACGGTCTCTGGAAAAAACCTTCTGGCTAATCCTGTTATCTTAAAATGTAAATTATGGGAGTAGGTCTAGTGAGTCTTTACAACCTCCAGACATTCTTTTGTTCGTTGTCATAACTTATTGGAGAGTATATAACTCCATTACCAACACTAGCAAGGGGGTACGCTTTCTGCCCCTTGTGATGTCTCTGTCAGAAGCTTTCTCTATCTCCTTTATACTTTAATAAAACTCTATTGCACAAAAGCTCTGAGCAATCAAGCCTCGTCTTGGGCCCTGGATTGAATTCTTCTCCTCCATAAGCCAAGAATCCCAGCATCTTTTCGTGGTTCAGCAACAATATTTCATTTCCTCTGCAGGAGAGAGCTAGTGAGCTTAGGTCTGTCTGGAACATTCTTGGATCCTGTGGGGAAAATATCCTGTGCACACATCTGGATACTGGGCCTAGAGGCCAAAATTTGCATTTCTTTCCCGGGGAGCCCTAACGTGGTGTGACTTAGCAACTGCTTGAAAATCCATCCCATTGCTGTTTTCCTCCTTCTGACAGAGCTAGCTTTGTTCCCTGCTTTGGGATATCTCAACCGAAGGGCCGGTCCATAGCTACTCGCCTGGGGCCCATTGGATGTGCAAGGTGCCCTCGACTAGGTGACCCTAGCATGGCACTCAGCCCGCTCAGACACACTCCCGAGGCTTCTTTCTCATGGGAAGCACTGCTCCAACCTAGGAATGTGTCTGCAATGCTTGGAAAGTGCAGTGAGACACACAGCCCTGACTCTGCAATTGAGGCCCTCAGAGCAAGCCTGCAGCTCTGATGTCTGAGAAGCAAAACACTTGCTGCAAAGAGAGGCCTGAAAACACACTCTCTGTGGATGACTTTCCTTCCTCTAAGGAAGATAGTTTTCCCAGTCTCCTGCTTCCTGAATGTCACACAGCTGGAATGCGCTTGCTTGGAGGTCGTGATTCAGTGGCAATGACCCCTGAGGCCCTTTGCCCAGGGAGGGCTCCCACACTCACAGGCAAATCAAAGCAACTTCCAAGTGAGTCAGCTCTTCACATCAAATGGCCACAGTATTGGAGTTTCAGGTTCAGTATTAGTCCTTCCAATGTATATTCAGACCTGATTTCCTTTAGGATGGAGTGGTTGCGTCTCCTTGTAGTCTAAGCGACCTACAAGCATCTTCTCCAACACCACAGTTCAAAAGCATCCAATTTTCAGCTGTCACTTTCTTTATAGTACATCTTTCATATCCATCCATGACATATGGAAAAACCATAGCCTTGACTGGATGGATCTTTGTTGGCAAAGCAACGTCTCGGCTTTTTAATATGCTGTCTAGTTTGGTCATCACTTTTCTTCCAAGTCATAAATATGTTTTAAGTTCATGGAGGCAGCCATCACCTGCAGTGATTTCCAAGCCCCCAAAATAGTCTGCTGCTGTTTCCAATGTTTTCCCATCTATTTGCCATGAAGTGATGAGACTGGATGCAATGATTTTAGTTTTCTGAATGCTTAGCTTTAAGCTAACTTTTTCACTCTCCTCTTTCACTTTCATCAGGAGACTCTTTAGTTCTTATACACTTTCTGCCATAAGGGTGGTGTCGTCTGCATATCTGAGATTCTTGATATTTCTCCCAGCAATCTGGATTCCAGCGTGTGCTTCCTCCAGCCCAGTGTTTCTCATGATGTACTCTGCATATAAGTTAAATAAGCAGGGTGACAATATACAGCCATGAACATATTCCTTTTCCTATTTAGAACCAGTCTGTTGTTCCATGTCCAGTTCGAACTGTTTCTTCCTGACCTGCATACAGGTTTCTCAAGAGACAGGTCAGGTGGTCTGGTATTCCCATCTCTTTCAGAATTTTCCCAGTTTATTGTGATCCACACAGTCAAAGGCTTTGGCATAGTCAATAAAGCAGAAATAGATGTCTTTTTTTCTGGAACTCTCTTGCTTTTTCAATGATCCAGTGGATGTTGGCAGTTTGATCTCTGGTTTCTCTGCATTTTTTTAAATCCCTCTTGAACATTTGGAAGTTCACAGTTCATGTGAACTTGGAGAATTTTGAGCATTACTTTACTAGTGTGTGAGATGAGTGCAATTGTGCAGCAGCTTGAATATTCTTTGTCATTGCCTTTCTTTGGGATTAGAATGAAAACTGACCTAATGACTAGGTGTTTCAATTGCATATGCTGAAAGAACTGGCTGTGCAGTTTTGATGAAAAAAAATCATTTTAACCTATTTTCTCTGAAGTGCAAGGCATATCGTGGCCATCCCTGAATCATAAAGTCACCTTTTCTTTATGTAGTCATAGTTTCATGCCTAAATTATAGGCCAACTCATGCTCAAATTGACTCTGATGTCAGGGGCAGATCAACTAATAAAAAGCTTGGATTGTCCCTCTGGAGGAAAGTGAGATCTTGGTCCCACAAGGAAGAATCTGAAGGGTTAAGGGAACTTGCAAGAGTGGGGAAAGCTTAGTCCATCCTACATGTACCAAAATCTTAAATAAGGCTTATTTACTTTACCGAAGTAAAAAAACAGATGATGAAAACAATTATAAATCAATGAAAGGTAAAGAAACTCATAGTCTGTTATCAAAAATTGCATTCTAAGAAAACTTTGTGCTCTTAACCTAGAGAGGAGACTAAATTCCATCTGGTACCAGCTTACCAGAAGACAAACAAAACAAACAAACAAATTATCAGTAAGCTTAAAAAAAGTATATTCCATATATCTTGAAGTAGCAGTATTTCTGCAAAGGCATCAGTGTGAAACCATAGAGGACATGGTTAAAACCTGATTAAATAGAAATTGACAATGTAATCTGGTCACTGCTGCGACTTGAAATGCTTTAATATAATAACTGGAATTATAACTGACAGCATTTGACCAGGACATTTCAGATTTTCACGGATGTCAGATAATTTCTAGGATATCTATATTAGGAACTGAAGGAATCTTTGAACCTAGGAAAGAAAACAACAGTCTCAAAGGCCCTTGCTGAATCATCTATCAGCAAGGAATGTCTTTGCAAGGATCACAAAGTGAAGGGAAAACACAGCGACCTGCCTCTGCAACTTCGGTCCTCTGAGCAGATCTGGAGGTCTCCCTTTGTATAAGCTAACCTGTTTCCTTCCAAATAGAGGTTTGCAACACAAAAACAAGTGGCCGCCTATTCTTCCCCGAAGGAGGCTCTCTTTCCCCACATCCTGCGAACACCCTTTCCCAGCCTCCTGGAAAAGCGCTTCTTGCAGTTCCTTTCAGAAAATCCTATGGACGGAGAAGCCTGGTAGGCTGCAGTCCGTGGGGTCGCTGAGGGTCGGACACGACTGAGCGACTGCACTTTCATTTTCACTTTCATGCATTGGAGAAGGCAATGGCAACCCACTTACTGTTCTTGCCTGGAGAATCCCAGGGACAGGGGGAGCCTAGTGGGCTACCGTCTATGGCGTCGCACAGAGTCGAACACGACTGAAGCAACTTAGCAGCAGCAGCAGCAGCAGTTCCTTTCTTAGGGGCAGTTATCCCTGAGATTGGGACCTGGAAAGGCAGAGCCACTCCACACACACGTCTTTTCTGTCCCCTTTCCTCTGGAGGAGAGCTCTAGTGAGCCTAGGTCTGTCAGGAAAATTCTTGGCTTTGACGGGATCCCACCCAGTGTGTGAACCTGCATACCCGACCTAGGGGCCACAGGCACCTGTTTTGCTCGAGTGGGTCCTGGAGGGGTGCAGGATTTTTGGAGCTTAAAAATCCATCCAATTTGTCTTTTTTTTTTTACCTCGGAGAGAACGAGTTTGCTCCACCTCCACCCTTTGGCAGTGTGGAGGGAAGAGGGCACCACCCTCTCCCAAAGGGGACATAGGGCCTACCAGGAGAGAAAGGCCCCTTGAGGAGCTGAGCCCAGGTAGGCAGCCAGTGATGTCAAGCACACTCCCGCTGCTTGCTTCTTCATGGGCACTCCCACGATCTGCTAGGAATGTCTTTGCAAGGATCTCAAAGGGAAGGGGAGATACATGGCCCTGTCTCTGGAACTTCAGTCCTCTGAGCAGATCTGGAGGTCTTGAGTTGTATAAGCAAACCTGTTCCTTCCAAATAGAGGCTTGCAAACACACCCCCGGTGGTTGCCTCTTCTTCCCCGAAGAAGTCTTTCTTTCCCCACATGCTGCGAACTCCCTGTCCCAACCTCCAAGAATAGCGCTTCTTGCCATTCCTTTCTTAGAGGCAGTTATCCCTGAGCTTGGGGCCGTAGGGAGTAGCCCCACACTCACAGGGAAAGGCAAAGACTCCTCCATACATCTCCTCTATCCCCTTTGCTCTGGAGGAGAGCTCTAGTGAGCCTAGGTCTTTCAGGAAAATTCTTGGCTTGGACAGGATCTCACCCTGTTTGTGAACCTGCATACCCAACCAGGGGCCACAGAGCACCTGTTTCAGTAAAGTGGGCCCTGAAAGGGTGCAGCCTAGCAAGAGCTTGAAAATCCATTCAATTGCTGTTTTTGTACCTCTGACAGAGCGAGCTTGGCTCCACCCTTTGGCAGTGAGGAGAAAAGAGGCATGACACCCTCCCCAAGGGGACATGGGGCCTACTTCGAGAGGAAAGGCCCCTTGTGGAGCTGAGGCCAGGAAGGCACACAGTCGTGTCAAACACACTCCCACTGCTTGCTTCTTCAGGGGCACTCCCGCTATCAGCTAGGAATGTCTTTGCAATGATCACAAAGGGAAGGGGAGATCAAGGTCAAGTCAAGGTCAAGTCAAGTTCAAGTTCAAGCAAGTTCAAGTCAAGGTCAAGTTCAAGGTCTCAAGTTCGGTCAAGTTCTCAAGGTCAAGTCAAGTCACAAGTTCAAGGTCGTTCAAGTCAAGGTCAAGTTCAAAGTCAAGGTCAAGTTCAAGTCAAGTTCAAGTTCAAGTTCAAGTTCAAGGTCAAGTTCAAGTCAAGTCAAGGTCAAGTTCAAGTTCAAGTTCAAGTTCAAGTTCAAGTCAAGTTCAAGTTCAAGTCAAGTTCAAGTTCAAGTTCAAGTTCAAGGTCAAGTTCAAGGTTCAAGGTCAAGTTCAAGTTCAAGTTCAAGTCAAGTTCAAGTCAAGTTCAAGTTCAAGTCAAGTTCAAGTTCAAGTTCAAGTTCAAGTCAAGTTCAAGTTCAAGGTCCAAGTTCAAGTTTCAAGTTCAAGTCAAGCAAGGCCAAGCCCAAGACCAAGGCAAGGGCAACGGCAACGCCAAGGGCAAGGCCAAGGCCCAGGCCAAGGCAAAGGCCAAGGCCACCAAAGCGACGCCCAAACCCCGTAACGCCTGACAAAAGGCAGAAGCCACTAGGCCCCTGTGCAGAGGAAGCCACTGAAGGCAGCAAGGCCACAGAGCTCCCCGACTCCCATTCCCACATGAAGATGTGAGGATAAAGGGCCTCATCCCAGCAAAGCACCCGCTCCCACCACCCCCAACCCCGGCCCCCGCCCCCGCAGCACGCCCCCTGAAACAACACTGTCTTCCCAGAAAAGAGAACGGAGAAGCCATGTGTGTGCCAAAGGAGCAAGATGAACGAACGATGCCACGCCCTCCGAATTTGGGCACACCTGACGCCTCGGAACCCCGGGCCTGGCCGATGGGTCCCAGCCGTTCTCGGTGGGAGGGGGGTCAACACATTGGCCGAGAGCCCTTGCCCAGGCCACCCGCAAATCCCCTGAGATGTGATCCGACCACAGGGACCGAGGGCAAACGTACCGCTTGAGGTGCTGGAGGAGCCGGACGAAGCCATGGTGGGAGAGGCACACGGGCACGCTGCAGACTGCTGGCCGAGTGGGCGGGGACCCAGCAGCTCAGGACTCTGGAGAACGGGAGGCGTCTCCGCCACCATTGACGTCAATAGGGTTTGGGTGGGTAGATGGAGGGGGCCGCCCCTGGCCTCTTTCCAAGCAGAGACCCTGGACGGAGTCCCGTGGAGCGAGTGGGCTTTTCCCGGGCACGGCTGTGCCCTGGACCGCCAAGATCCCCGTTGGGGTGGGCGGGCAGTTCGGGGGCTTTGGTTTGTGGCCCTCCCTCGCAGCGGGGGGTGGGTTCAACCCCGAGTGGATCAATCAGGGGCCCTCAGCAGTGCCAAGGGAACTCACCGCCCAGGAAACGCCCCTAGGTCCCTTTGAATTGGCCACCAACGCCCCCTTTCCCAGCCTGCCTTGCTCTGAGATTTCCCGCCTTTTCACATTCCACAGGTCCCTGGTCCTCGACTGTCCCCCGCTGGCTCCTCCGAGGCATTCCGGGACACCAGACGCTCTCTCCAGCGCCTCCACCTAGATCCCTCGCTGTCCTCGCCTCCGTTTCCCCCATGCCCCCTCCCCAACTCCTCCGTGGGCTCTTGGCATCCTTTCCCTACAGCAGTCCCAGAGTGCCACCCCCGAGGGCTTTGAGTTGCCTGGAGCCCAAGGCTCCGGCAGAGACCTGAGGGGCCAGCGTCTGGACTGGCAGCTAATGCCATTTGGGGCTTTTCTCACGTGGAGCCTGAGGCCCGCACCTCCGCGGGCAACCCCCCAGCGCGAGTGCCCTGGAGATACCCGCCCAAGGGGACAGTGTATCCCCTACTGTGGGGAAGGAGGTTCCTGTTTTCCCTGCACTGGTTCGACTTTCACGCCGAGGATCGACTCACACCATGGTGGCAAGTGGAATAGCCTTGTGGGAAAGCCTCATGGGAAAGACTCCAGGGAAAGCCACAGATTCCTTGATCCACGAGAAGGGAAGCGTGACACTGCTGCTACCGCTCGGGAGGAAAGCGCAGGTGCATGACC
>NW_017219005.1:0-11619 GCF_001704415.2 Capra hircus | reverse complement strand
TTGGCCACGGCATCGACAGGAGAGGAATCCGCAGAGGCCACAGAGCAACTCGCATGGTCTGGCCTTTCCTGAGGCCACCAGAGCGGGTCCCTGAGTTCCCCGTCCTATGTCGAGAGCACCTGCTGCAACTCGAGATAATTACAGGAAGGTTCTCCCTCCAGGCGAGATGAGGCCCATTTTCGCTGAGGCGTCTCGAGTCTAAACACCTAACCTCTGGAACTTCCAAAGGGTCCTTCACACCCTTGCTGCAACTCAAAAGTTCCCCGACATACCCGTCTCCACTCGAGAGGAAGCACAAGAGTCCCGCCCACATCCAGAGGAGCCCCGTTCGCCTCCTAGCTCGAGAGGGATCCTTTCCCTACGTGGTCGGGAAAGAATTCCCGGCGTTCCCGTCACATCTCAAGAGGAGTCGCTCTCCACCGGAGAGGGAGAGGAACTCCAGGGTCGTGCCACCATTCCAGAGTCCCCCAGATATCTCAGTCCATTCCAGGGAAACCTGTTTTCCCTGCACTGCCTCGACCTTCAAGCCGAGGATCGACTCACACCACGGTGGCACGTTGGACAGCCCTGTGGGAAAGCCTCGTGGAAAGCCCTCGTGGGAAAGCCTCGAGGTAAAGCCACAGATCTCTTGATCCACGCGAAGGGAATCGTGACTCTGCTGCTACAGCTCGAGAGGAAAGCGCACGTTCATGCCCCCACTCGAGACGAGGACTGACTCCCCTGGGGAGACTCCAGAAGTACCCCAAGATCCATGTCAGCACTGAGAGGAATCCTCAGGTTCCGGCACCTGCTGGGAGCCAGTGTGAGGAATCCCGCCCGTGACAAGGTCATGAGGAATGAAGCTGACATACGCAAGGCGTGCTCAGACTTCAGGGACCCCTCTGCAAATTCCTAAGCACGTACCCCAACAAAAATCTGCCGGCTTTTGTGCTCTGCTTTTCCACTCTTCTGACATTTTCTGGAAAAAGTCAATTCAGGGCTTTAGTCTTCTGCATTTGAAAGAGTGTTTCAATCCAAAAAACCCCTCCGATGGCTGTCTAGCCTGCCTGCAGGACTCGTACAACTGCGCATGTGATTGTTTGAGGCCTCCTGACCGCAGGAGTCACAGGAAGCTTAAAACATCCTAGGAATGTAGCAGCTTCCGAGGAGTCAAAATCTTTAGAATAGGACTGATTAAAGGTTTCATTTTTTGGGTCAATGCTTGCTGCCCAAATTTTCATATCCGTTATTTTTAGATAATAGTTGGTATATAGAAAAACAAGTAGTAGACCTGGTATTAGCAACATTAGATCTTTGAGTTAAGTACCTTCTTTGTTTATATCCCACTGCACCTTTGTTCTATAGAGATGTAACTTTAATGCTTTAAGGAGATGCAGATTAAAAAAAAAACACTTCAGGGGAAACAAAATTAACATTCATTAAGGAAGAGAGCCAAAAAGTGTTAACAAGCCTCTTGGCCAAAAGATAATGTAAATCACCTGAGACCTTTTGTATACAAAATGATATACGGAAAGAATCTGGGTTGCGAACGCTGCATAATTTTGTGTTACCCATTGATCTCCGTGTTTTATCAAAAGTATAAAAGGCCTTCTGGACAATAAAGGATGGGGCCAGTTTCTCGAACTAGTCTCTCGGCCTGGTTTCTTGGGAATCTGGCTCCCCCCATGTCTCTCTCTCTCTCTTCTTCTCTCCCGTTCCCTCTCTCTGCTCTTTACTTTAACTTCAGGCTGAATCTCCATCTGGGGCCCGGAGGCTCGCCAGGTCTACTTACTTGCCCCGGCTGTTAAGACCCACACGAAAGGGAGCTTAAGGCGAGGCACCCTTAGATATTCAAGCGGGCGCCGGTGGCCCAACGTAGATGGTGCAAATTCCTTGTCTGGAATTTTATTGGCCTTCCGCGTAAACCAAGCTATTCAGCCCTCTTCCTCCATTTAATCTTCTTACTACACTATAGTTTCTTAATCTAATCTTACATTAATAAACAAACAAGTCTTTCCCACGCCAACGCCGTCCACCCTTCGAATTTCCTGGATCCACCGGGGCTGGACCCCGGTAGGCACTGACTCAACACAAGGTCTTAGGCCCTGGCATGGACGGGAGAGGAATCCCGAGAGGCCCCCGAGCAACTCGCATGGGAACTGGCCTTTCCTGAGGCCACCAGAGCGGGTCCCAGTGGTCCCCGTCGTAAGGCGAGAGCACGTACCACAACTCGAAAAAATCCAGGAGGTTCTCCCCTCCAGGGAGATGAGGCCCATTTCCGCTGAGGCGTCTTGACTCTAAACACACCTAACCTCTGGAATTCCAAAGGATCCTTCACACCCTTGCTGCAACTCAAGAATTTCCCCAACATACCCGTCTCCACTCGAGAGGAAGCACGAGAGTCCCGCCCACATCCAGAGAAGCCCCGTTTCCCCCTCCTAGCTCGAGCGGAGGGATCCTTTCCTGCGCGGTCGGGAAAGAATTCCCGGTGTTCCCGTCGCATCTCAAGAGGAGGCGCTGTCCACAGGAAAGGCGAGAGGAACTCCAGGGTCGTGCCACCATCCCCAGAGTCCCCCAGATGTCTCAGTCCATTCCAGGGAAACCTGTTTTCCCTGCACTGCCTCGACTTTCAAGCCGAGGATCGACTCACACCACGGTGGGACGTGGGACAGCCCTGTGGGAAAGCCTGGTGGGAAAGCCTCGAGGGAAAGCGACAGATGCTTTGATCCACGCGAAGGGAAGCGTGACACTGCTGCTTCTGGTCGGGAGGAAAGTACACGTGCATGCCCCCACTTGAAACGAGGACTGACTCCCCTGGGAGACTCCAGAAGTACCCCAAGATCCATGTCAGCACTGGAGAGGAACCCTCACTTTACGGCACCGACTCCACAAAGGTCTTAGGCCCCAGCATCGACGGGAGAGGAATCGCGTGAGTCTCCCCTAGCAACTCGCATGGGGACTGGCCTTTCCTGAGGCCACCAGAGCGGGTCCCTGAGGTCCCCGTCGTAGGTCGAGAGCACCAGCAGCAACTTGAGAACATCCAGGAGGTTCTCCCTTCGAGGCGAGATGAGGACCATTTCCGCTGAGGTGTCTCAAGGCTAATCACACCTTACCTCTGGAACTTCCAAAGGGTCCTTCACACCCTTGCTGCAACTCAATAAGATCCCCAACATACCCGTCTCCACTCGAGAGGAAGCACGAGAGTCCCGCCCACATCCAGAGGAGCCCCGTTTCCGCCTCCTAGCTCGAGAGGAGGGATCCTTTCCCTCAGTGATCGGGAAAGAGTTCCCAGTGTTCCCGGCGCATCTAAAGAGGAGGCGATCTCCACAGGAAAGGCGAGAGGAAATCCAGGGTCGGGCCACCATTTCCAGCGTCCCCCAGATGTCTCAGTCCATTCCAGGGAAACCTGTTTTCCCTGCACTGCCTCGACTTTCAAGACGAAGATCGACTAACACCACGGTGGCACATGGGACAGCCCTGTGGGAAAGCCTCGTTGGAAAGACTCAAGGGAAAGCCTCGTGGGAAAGCCTCGAGGGAAAGCCACAGTTGCTTTGATCAACCCGAAGGGAAGTGTGACACTGCTGCTACAGCTCGGGAGGAAAGCGCACGTGCATGCCCCCACTCGAGACGAGGACTGACTACCCTGAGGAGAGTCCAGAAGTACCCCAAGATCTACGTCAGCCCTGGAGAGGAATCCTCACTTTCCGGCACCGACTCCAAACAAGGTCTTAAGCCCCGGCATCGACGGGAGAGGAATCCCGAGAGGCCCCGAGTAACTAGCATGGGGACTGGCCTTTCCTGAGGCCACCAGAGCGGGTCCCTGAGGTCCCCGTCGTAACGCGAGAACACCTGCAGCAACTCAAGAAAATGCAGGAGGTTCTCCCCTCCAGGGGAGATGAGGACCATTTCCTCTGAGGCGTCCCCAGGCTAATCACACCTAACCTCTGGAACTTCCAAAGGGTCCTTCACACCCTTGCTGCAACTAAAGAAGTTCCCCGACATACCTGTCTCCACTCAAGAGGAAGCACGAGAGTCCCGCCCAATCCAGAGGAGCCCAGTTTCCGCCTCCAAGCTCGAGAAGAGGGATCCTTTCCCTGCGTCGTCGTGAAAGAATTCCCGGCGGTTGCGTCGCATCTCAAGAGGAGGCCCTCTCTACAGGAAAGCCGAGAGGAACTCCAGGGTCATGCCACCATTCCAGAGTCCCCCAGATGTCTCAGTCTATTCCAGGGAAACCTGTTTTTCCTGCACTGCCTCGACTTTCAAGCCGAGGATCCACTCACACCATGGTGGCACGGGGGAACACCCTGTGGGAAAACCTCGTGGGAAAGCCTCATGGGAAACCCTCGAGGGAAAGCCACAGATCCCTTGATCCAAGCGAAGGGAAGCGTGACACTGCTGCTAAAGCTCGGGAGGAAAGCGCACTTGCATGCCCACACTCGAGACGAGGACTGACTCCCCTGGGGAGACTCCAGAAGTACCCCAAGGTCCATGTCAGCCCTGGAGAGGAATCCTCAGGTTCCGGCACCGACTCCACGCAAGGGCTTAGGCCCCGGCATCAGGGGAGAGGAATCCCGAAAGGCCCCCGAGCAACTCGTATGGGGACCTGCCTTTCCTGAGGCCACCAGAGCGGGTTCCTGATGTCCCCGTCGTTAGTCAAGAGCACCTGCCGCAACTCGAGAAAATCCAGGAGGTTCTCCCTTCCAGGCGAGATGAGGCCCATTTCCGCTGAGGCGTCTCGAGGCTAATCACACCAAACCTCTGGAACTTCCAAAGGGTCCTTCACACCCTTGCTGCAACTCAAGAAGTTCGCTGACATTACCGTCTCCACTCGAGAGGAAGCACGAGAGTCCCGCCCACATCTAGAGGAACCCTGTTTCCGCCTCCTAGCTCGAGAGGAGGGATCCTTTCCCTGCATGGTCGGGAAAGAATTCCCGGCGTTCCCGTCGCATCTCAAGAGGAGGCGCTCTCCACAGGAAAGGCGAGCGGAACTCCAGGGTCGTGCCACCATTCCCAGAGTCCCCCAGATGTCTCAGTCCATTCCAGGGAAACTTTTTTCCCTACACTGCCTCGACTTTCAGGACGAAGATCGACTCACACCACGGTGGCACGTGGGACAGCCCTTTGGGAAAGCCTGGAGGGAAAGCCACAGATCCCTTGATCCACGCGAAGGGAACCATGACACTGCTGCTGCAGCTCGGGAGGAAAGCGCACGTGCATGCTCCCACTCGAGACAAGGACTGACTCCCCTGGGGAGACTCCAGAAGTACTCCAAAATCCATGTCAGCACTGGAGAGGAAACCTCAGTTTCCGCACCGACTCCACACAAGTTCTTAGGCCCCGGCACCGAAGGGAGAGGAATCCCGAGAGGTCCCCGTGCAACTTGCATGGGGACTGGCCTTTCCTGAGGCCACCAGAGAGGGTCCCTGAGGGCCCCGTCGTAGGTCGAGAGCACCTGCCGCAACTTGAATAAATCCAGGAGGTTCTCCCTTTCAGGCGAGATGAGGACCATTTCTGCTGAGACGTCTCGAGGCTAATCACACCTAACCTCTGGAAGTTACAAAAGCGTCCTTCACACTCTTTCTGCAACTCAAGAAGTTCCCCGACATACCCGTTTCCACTCGAGAGGAAGCACGAGTGTCCCGCCCACATCCAGATGAGCCCCGTTTCCGCCTCATAGCTCAACAGGAGGGATCCATTCCCTGCGTGGTCGGGAAAGAATTCCCGGCGTTCCCGTCACATCTCAAGAGGGAGCGCTCTCCACAGGAAAGGCGAGAGGTACTCCAGGGTCGTGCCACCATTCCCAGAGTCCCCCAGATGTCTCAGTCCATTCCAGGGAAACCTGTTTTCCCTGCACTGCCTCGACTTTCATGCCGAGGAACGACTCACACTACGGTGGCACGTGGTACAAACCTGTGGGAAGCCTCGTGGGAAAGCCTCGAGGGATAGCCACAGATCCCTTGATCCACGGGAAGGGAAGCGTGAATCTGCTGCTTCAGCTCGGGAGGAAAGCTCACGTGCATGCTCCCACTCGAGACGACGAAAGACTCCCCTGGGGAGACTCGAGAAGTAGCCCAAGATCCATGTCAGCAATGGAGAGGAATCCTCAGGTTCAGGCACCGACTCCACACAAGATCTTAGGCCCCGGCCTCGACGGGAGAGGAGTCCCGAGAGGCCCCCGAGCAACTCGCCTGGGTACTGGCCTTTCCTGAGGCCACCAGAGCGGGTCGCTGAGGTCCCCATCGGAAGTCGAGAGCACCTGCCCGCAACAAGAGAAAATCCAGGTGGATTTCCCCTGAGGCGAGATGAGGCCCATTTCTGCTGAGGTGTCTCGAGGCTAATCACACCAAACCTCTGGAACTTCCAAAGGGTGATTCACACCCTTGCTGCAACTCAAGAAGTTCCCAGACATACCCGTCTGAACTTGAGAGGAAGCACGAGAGTCCCGCTCACATCCAGAGGAACCCCGTTTCCGCCTCCTAGCTCGAGAGGAGGGATCATTTCCTTTCGTGGTCGGGAAAGAATACCCAGCGTTCCCGTCGCTTCTCAAGAGGAGTCGCTCTCCACAGGAAAGGCGAGAGGAACTCCAGGGTGGTGCCACCATTCACAGAGTCCCCCAGATGTCTTAGTCCATTCCAGGGAAACCTGTTTTCCCTGCACTGCCTCGACTTTCCTGCCAAGGATAGACTCACACCACGGTGGCACGTGGGACAGCCCTGTGGGAAAGCCTCGTGGGAAAGCCTTATGGGAAAGCCTCGTGAGGAAGCCTCGAGGGAAAGCCACTGATCCCTTGATCCACGCGACGGGAGCATGACACTGCTGCTACACCTCGGGAAGAAAGCGCAGGTGCATGCCCCCACTCGAGACGAGGAGTGACTCCCATGGGGAGACTCCAGAAGTACCCCAAGATCCATGCCAGCACTGGAGAGGAAACCTCAGGTTCTGGCACCGACTCCACACAAGTTCTTAGGCCCCAGCATCGACGGAAGAGGAATCGCGAGAGGCCCCGAGCAACTCGAATGGGGAATGGCCTTTCCTGAGGCCCCAGAGCGGGTCCCTGATATCCCCGTCGTAAGTCGAGAGCATCTGCCCTAACTCGAGAAAATCCAGGAGGTTCTCCCCTCCAGGCGAGATGAGGCCCATTTCTGCTGAGTCATCTCCAGGCTAATCACACCTAACCTCTGTAACTTACAAAGGGTCCTTCCCATCCTTGCTGCAACTCAAGAAGTTCCCCGACATACCCGTCTCCTCTCGAGAGGAAGCACGAGAGTCCCGCCCACATCAAGAGGAGCCCCGTTTCCGCCTCATAGCTTGAGAGCAGGGATCCCTTCCCTGCGTGGTCGGGAAAGAATTCCCGGCGTACCCGTCGCATCTCAAGAGGAGGTGCTCTCCACAGGAAAGGCGAGAGGAACTCCAGGGTCTTGCCACCATTCCCAGAGTCCCCCAGATGTCTCAGTCCATTCCAGGGAAAACTATTTTCCCTGCACAGAATCGACTTTCAAGCCTAGGATCGACTCACACCACGGTGACACGTGGGACAGACCTGTGGGCAAGCCTCGAGGGAAAGCCTCGAGGGAAAGCCACAGATCCTTTGATCCACGCGAAGGGAAGTGCGACACTGCTGCTACAGCTCGGAAGGAAAGCGCACGTGCATGCCCCCACTTGAGACGAGGACTGACTCCCCTGGGGAGACTCCAGAAGTACCCCCAAGATCCATGTCAGCACTGGAGAGGAATCCTCAGGTTCCGGCAATGACTCCACACAAGGTCTTAGGCCCCAGCATCGACGGGAGAGGAAACCCGAGAAGCTGCCGAGAGGTCCCCGAACAACTCGCATGGGGACTGGCCTTTCCTGAGGACACCAGAGCGGGTCCCTGAGGTCCCCGTCGTAAGTCGAGAGCACCTGCCACAACTCGAGAAAATCCAGGAGGTTCTCCCCTCCAGGCGAGATGAGGCCCATTTCCGCTGAGGCGTCTCGAGGCTCATCACACCTAAACTCTGGAACTTCCAAAGGGTCCTTCACACCCTTGCTGCAACTCAAGAAGTTTCGCAACATTCCTGACTCCACTCGAGAGGAAGCACGGGAGTCCCGCCCACATCCAGAGGAGCCCCGTTTCTGCCTCCTAGCTCGAGAGGAGGGATCCTTTCGCTGCGTGGTGGGGAAAGAATTCCCGGCGTTCCCGTTGCATCTCAAGAGGAGTCGCTCTCCACAGGAAAGGCGAGAGGAACTCCAGGGCCGTGCCACCATTCCCAGAGTCCCCCAGATGTCTCAGTGCATTCCAGGAAAACCTGCTTATCCTGCACTGCCTCGACTTTCAAGCCGAGGATCGACTCACACCACGGTGGCAGGTGGGACAAGGCTGTGGGAAAGCCTCGTGGGAAAGCCTCGTGGGAAAACCTCGAGGGAAAGCCACAGATACCTTGATCCACTCGAAGGGAAGCGTGACACTGCTGCTACGGCTGGGGAGGAAAGCGCACGTGCATGCCCCCTCTCGAGACGAGGACTGACTCCCCTGGGGAGACTCCAGAAGTACCTCAAGATCCATGTCAGCACTGGAGAGGAATCCTCAGGTTCCGGCACTGGCTCCACACAAGATCTTATGGCCCGGCATCGACGTGAGAGGAATCCCGAGAGACCCCGGAGCAACTCGCATGGGGACTGGCCTTTCCTGACGCAACCACAGCGGGTCCCTGAGGTCCCCGTCGTAAGTCGAGAGCACCTGCCGAAACTCGAGAAAATCCAGGAGGTTCTCCACTCCAGGCGAGATGAGGCCCATTTCCGCTGAGGCGTTTCGAGGCTAATCACACCTAAACTCTGGAACTTTCAAACGGTCCTTCACACCCTTGCTGGCAACTCAAGAAGTTCCCCGACATACCCGACTCCACTCGAGAGGAAGAACGAGAGTCCCGCCCACATCCAGAGGAGCCCCGTTTCCGCCTCCTAGCTCGAGAGGAGGCATCCTTTCCCTACGCGGTCGGGAAAGAATTCCCGGCGTTCCCGTCGCATCTCAAGTGGAAGCGCTCTCCACAGGAAACGCGATAGGAACTCCAGGGTCGTGCCACATTCCCAGAGTCCCCCAGATGTCTCAGTCCATTCCAGGGAAACCTGTTTCCCTGCACTGCTCGACTTTCAAGCCGAGGATCGGCTCACACCACGGTGGCACGTGGGACAGCCTGTGGGAAAGCCTCGAGGGAAGCCCCTGATCCCTTGATCCACGCGAAGGGAAGCGTGACACTGCTGCTACAGCTCGGGAGGAAGCGCACGTGCATGCCTCCACTCGAGACGAGGACTGACTCCCCTGGGGAGACTCCAGAAGTACCCCAAGCTCCATGTCAGCACTGGAGATGAATCCTCAGGTTCCGGCACTGACTCCACACAAGGTTTTAGGCCCAAGCATCGACGGGAGAGGAAACCCGAGAGGCCCCCGAGAGGCCCCCGAAAAACTCGCAAGGGGACTGGCCTTTCCTGAGGCTGCCAGAGCGGGTCCCTGAGTTCCCCGTCGTAAGTCCAGAGCACCTGCCGCAACAAGAGAAAATCCAGGTGGATTTCCCCTGAGGCGAGATGAGGCCCATTTCTGCTGAGGTGTCTCGAGGCTAATCACACCAAACCTCTGGAACTTCCAAAGGGTGATTCACACCCTTGCTGCAACTCAAGAAGTTCCCCGACATACCCGTCTCCACTTGAGAGGAAGCACGAGAGTCCGCTCACATCCAGAGGAACCCCGTTTCCGCCTCCTAGCTCGAGAGGAGGGATCATTTCCTTTCGTGGTAGGGAAAGAATACCAGCGTTCCCGTCGCTTCTCAAGAGGAGTCGCTCTCCACAGGAAAGGCGAGAGGAACTCCAGGGTGGTGCCACCATTCACAGAGTCCCCCAGATGTCTCAGTCCATTCCAGGGAAACCTGTTTTCCCTGCACTGCCTCGACTTTCCTGCCAAGGATAGACTCACACCACGGTGGCACGTGGGACAGCCCTGTGGAAAGCCTCGTGGGAAAGCCTTATGGGAAAGCCTCGTGAGGAAGCCTCGAGGGAAAGCCACTGACCCTTGATCCACGCGACGGGGAGCATGACACTGCTGCTACACCTCGGGAAGAAAGCGCAGGTGCATGCCCCCACTCGAGACGAGGAGTGACTCCCATGGGAGACTCCAGAAGTACCCCAAGATCCATGTCAGCACTGGAGAGGAAACCTCAGGTTCTGGCACCGACTCCACACAAGTTCTTAGGCCCCAGCATCGACAGAAGAGGAATCGCGAGAGGCCCGAGCAACTCGCATGGGACTGGCCTTTCCAGAGGCCACCTGAGCGGGGTCCCTGAGGTCCCCGTCGTAAGTCGAGAGCACCTGCCGCAACTCGAGAACATCCAGGAGGTTCTCCCTCCAGGCGAGATGAGGCCCATTTCCGCTGAGGCTTCTCGAGGCTAATCACACCTAACCTCTGGAACTTTCAAAGGGTCCTTCACACCCTTGCTGCAACTCAAGAAGTTCCCCGACATACCCGTCTCGACTCGAGAGGAAGCACGAGAGTCCCGCCCACATCCAGAGGAGCCCCGTTTCCGCCTCCTAGCTCGAGAGGAGGGTTCCTTTCCCTGCGTGTTCAGGAAAGAATTCCTGGCCTTCCATCGCAGCTCAAGAGGGGCGCTCTCTACAGGAAAGGCGAGAGGAACTCCAGGGTCGTGCCACGATTCCCAGAGTCCCCCAGATGTCTCAGTCCACTCCAGGGAAACGTGTTTTTCCTTGCACTGCCTCGACTTTCAGCCGAGGAATGACTCACAACACGGTGGCACGTTTGACAGCCTTTGGGAAAGCCTCGTGGGAAAGCCTCGTGGGAAGAAAGCCACAGATTCCTTCATCCACGCGAAGGAAGCGTGACACTGCTGCTACAGCTCGGGAGGAAATCGCATGTGCATGCCCCCACTCGAGATGCAGAATGACTTTCCTGGGAGACTCCAGAAGTACCCAAGATCCCTGTCAGCACTGGAGACGAATCCTCAGGTTCGGCACCGACTCCACACAAGATCTTAGGCCCGGCATCGACGGAGAGGAATCCTGAGAGGCCCCCAAGCAACTCGCATGGGGACTGGCCTTTCCTGAGGCCACCAGAGCGGGTCCCTGAGTCCCATTGTAAGTCGAGAGCACCTGCCGCACCTCGAGAAAATCCGGGAGGTTCTCCCTTCCAGGCGAGATTAGGCCCATTTCCGCTGAGGCATCTCGAGGCTAATCACAACTAACCTCTTGACTTTCCAAAGGGTCCTTCACACCCTTGCTGCAACTCAAGAAGTTCCCCAACATACCCGTCTCCACTGGAGAGGAAGCACGAGAGTCCCGCCCTCATCCGGAGGAGCCCCGTTTGCGTCTCATAGCTCGAGAGCAGGGATAATTCCCTTGCGTGGTCGGGAAAGAATTCCCGGCGTTCCCGTCGCATCTCAAGAGGAGGCGCTCTCCACAGGAAAGGCGAGAGGAACTCCAGGGTCGTGCCACCATTCCAGAGTCCCCCAGATGTCTCAGTCCATTCCAGGAAAACCTGTTTTCCCTGCACTGCCTCGACTTTCAAGCCGAGGATCGACTCACACCACGGTGCACGTGGACAGCCCTGTGGAAAGCCTCGAGGGAAAGCCTCGTGGAAAGCCTCGAGGGAAAGTTGCAGAT
>NW_017219004.1:0-11619 GCF_001704415.2 Capra hircus | reverse complement strand
CTAGATGAGGCTCATTTCCGATGAGGCGTCTCGAGGCTAATCACACCTACTCTGGAATGCTTCCAAAGGGTCCTTCACACCCTTGCTGCAACTCAAGAAGTTCCCTGACATACCCGTCTCCACTCGAGAGGAAGCACGATTGTCCCGCCCCATCCAGAGGAGCCCCGTTTCCGCCTCCTAGCTCGAGAGGAGGGATCCTTTCCCTACATGGTGGGAAAGAATTTCTGGCGTTGCCGTCACATCTCAAGAGGAGCCGCTCTCCACAGGAAAGGCGAGAGGAACTCCAGGGTCGTGCCACCATTCCAGAGTCCCCAGATGTCTCAGTCCATTCCAGGGAAATCTGTTTTCCCTGCACTGCCTCGACTTTCAAGCCGAAGATGCATTCACACCACGGTGGCACATGGGACAGCCTGTGGGAAAGCCTCGAGGGAAAGCCTCGTGGGAAAGCCTGAGGGAAAGGCACAGATCCCTTGATCCACGCGATGTGAAGCGTGACACTGCTGCTACAGCTTGGGAGGAAAGCGCACGTGCATGGCCCCCACTCGAGACGAGGACTGACTCCCCTGGGGAGACTCCAGAAGTACCCCAAGATCCATGTCAGCCACTGGAGAGGAGTCCTCAGGTTCCGGCACCGACACCACACAAGGTCTTAGGCCCCGGCATCTACGGGAGAGGAATCCCGAGAGGCCCCCGAGCAACTTGCATGGGCACTGGCCTTTCCTGAGGCCACCAGAACGGGTCCCTGAGGTCCCCGTCGTAAGTCGAGAGCACCTGCCGCAACTCGAGAAAATCCAGGAGGTTCTCCCCTCCAGGCGAGATGAAGCCCATTTCCGCACAGACGTCTCGAGGCTAATCACACCAGCCTCGGGAAATTCCAAAGGGTCCTTCACACCCTTGCTGCAGCTCAAGAAGATCCCCGACATACCCGTCTCCTCTCGAGAGGAAGCACGAGAGTCCTGGCCCACATCCAGAGGAGCCCCGATTTCGCCTCAAAGCTCAAGAGCAGGGATCCTTTCCCTGCGTGTGCGGGAAAGAATTCCCGGGCGTTCCCGTCACATCTGAAGTGGAGGCACTCTCCACAGGAAAGGCGAGAGGAACTCCAGGGTCGTGCCACCATTCCCAGATTCCCCCAGATGTCTCAGTCCATTCCAGGGAAAACTGTTTTCCTTGCACTGCCTCGACTTTCAAGCCGAGGATCGACTCACACCACGGTGGCACGTGGGACAGTCCTGTGGGAAAGCCTCGTGGGAAAGCCTCGAGGGAAAGCCACAGATCCCTTGATCTACTCGACGGGAAGCGTGACACTGCTGCTACAGCTCGGGAGGGTATCGAACTGCATGCCCACACTCGAGACGAGCACTGACTCCCCTGGGGAGACTCCTGAAGTACCCCAAGATCCATGTCAGCACTGCAGATGAATCCTCAGATTTCGGCACCAACTCCACACAAGGTCTTAGGCCCCGACATCGAAGGTAGAGGAATAACGAGAAGCCCCCAAGCATCTCGCATGGGGACCGGCCTTTGCTGAGGCCACCAGAACGGGTCCCTGAGGTCCCTTTCGTAAGTCGAGAGCACCTGCCCCAACTCGAAAAAATCCAGGAGGTTCTCCCCTCCAGGCGAGATGAGGCCCATTTCCACTGAGGCGTCTCGAGGTTAATCACACCTAACCTCTGGAACTTCCAAAGGGTCCTTCACACCCTTGCTGCAACTCAAGAAGTTCCCCGACATAACCAGTCTCCACTGGAGAGGAAGCACGAGAGTCCCGCCCACATCCAGAGGAGCACCGTTTATGCCTCTTAGCTCGAGAGGATGGATCCTTTCCCTGCGTGGTTGGGAAAGAATTGCCTGCATTCCCGTCGCATCTCATGAGGAGGCGGTCTCCTCAGGAAAGGCGAGAGGAACTCAAGACTCGTGCCACCATTCCCAGAGTCCCCAGATGTCTCAGTCCATTCCAGGGAATACTGTTTTCCCCTGCACTGCCTCGATTTCATGCCGAGGATCGACTCACACCACGGTGGCACGTGGGACAGCCCTGTGGGAAAGCCTCCTGGGAAAGCCTCATGTGATAGCCTCAAGGGAAAGACACTGATCCCTTGATCCACTCGACGGGAAGCGTGACACTGCTGTTACAGCTGGGGAGGGAATCGAACTGGCATGCCGCCACTCGAGACGAGGACTGACTCCCCTGGGGAGACACTAGAAGTACCCCAAGATCCATGTCAGCAGTGGAGAGGAATCCTCAGGTTGCGTCACCGACTCCACTCAAAGTCTTAGGCCCCGGCATCGACGGTAGAGGAATTCCGAGCGGCCCCCAAACATCTCGAATGGGGACTGGCCTTTACTCAGGCCACCAGAGCGGGTCCCTGAGGTCCCCGTCGTAAGTCGACAGCACCTGCCGCACCTCGAGAAAATCCAGGAGGTTCTCCCCTCCAGGCGAGATGAGGCCCTTTTCTGCTGAGGCGTCTCGAGGTTAATCACACCTAACCTCTGGAACTTCCAAAGGGTCCTTCACACCCTTGCTGCAACTCAAGAAGTTCCCCGACATAACCGTCTCCACTGGAGAGGAAGCACGACAGTCCCGCCCACATCCAGAGGAGCCCCGTTTCTGCCTCATAGCTCGAGAGGATGCATCCTTTCCCTGCGTGGTCCGGAAAGAATTCCCGGAGTTCCCGTCCCATCTAAAGAGGAGGCGCTCTCCACAGGAAAGGCGAGAGGAACTCCAGGGTCGTGCCACCATTCCCAGAGTTCCCCAGATGTCTAAGTCCATTCAAGGGAAACCTGTTTTCCCTGCACTGTCTCGACTTTCAGCAGAGGATCAACTCACACCACGGTGGCACGTGGGACAGCCCTGTGGGAAAGCCTCGTGGGAAAGCCTCGAGGGAAAGCCTCAAGGAAAAGACACAGATCCCTTGATTCACTCGCCGGGAAGCGTGACAATGCTGCTACACCTCGGGAGGAAAGCGCACGAGCATGCCCCCACTCGAGACGAGGACTGACTCCCCTGGGGAGACTTCAGAAGTACCCCAAGATCCATGTCAGCACTGCAGAGGAATGCTCAAGTTCCGGCACCGACTCCACACAAGGTCTAGTCCCTGGCATCGATGGGAGAGGAATCCCCAGAGGCCCCCGAGCAACTCGCATAGGGACTGGCCTTTCCTGAGGCCACCAGAGCGGGTCCCTGAGGTCCCCGTCGAAAGTCGAGAGCACATGCCGCAACTCGAGAAAATCCAGGCGGTTCTCCCCTCCTGGCAACATGAGGACCATTTCCACTGAGGCGTCTCGAGGCTAATCACACCTAACCTCTGGAACTTCCAAAGGGTCCTTTACACCCTTGCTGCAAATCCAGAATTTCGCCGACATAGCCGTCTCCACTCGAGAGGAAGCACGAGAGTCCCGCCCACATACAGAGGAGCACCGTTTCCGCCTCCTAGCTCGAGAGAAGGGATCCTTTCCCTGAGTGGTCGGGGAAAGAATTCCCGGCGTTCCCGTCGCATCTCAAGAGGAGGCGCTCTCCACAGGAAAGTCGAGAGGAAGTCCAGGGTCGTGCCACCATTCCCAGATTCGCCAGATGTCTCAGTCCATTCCAGGGAAACCTGTTTTCCTTGCACTGCGTTGACTTTCAAGCCATCGATCGACTCACACCACGGTGGCACGTGGGATAGCCCTGTGGGAAAGCCTCGTGGGAAAGCCACAGATCCCTTGATCCAGGCGAAGGGAAGCATGACACTGCTGCCACAGCTCCGGAGGTAAGCGCACGTGCATGCGCCCACTCAAACGAGGACTGACTCCCCTGGGGAGACTCCAGAAGTACCCCAAGATCCATGTCAGCACTGCAGAAGAATCCTCAGGTTCCGGCACCGACTCCACACAAGGTCTTAGGCCCGGCCTCGATGGTAGAGGAATCCCGAGAGGCCCCCGAGCAACTCGCATGTGGACTGGCCTTTCCTGAGGCCACCAGAGCGGGTCCCTGAGGTCCCCGTCGTAAGTCGAGAGCACCTGCCGCAACTCGAGAAAATCCAGGAGGTTCTCCCCTCCAGGCGAGATGAGGCCCATTTCCGCTGAAGCGTCTGGAGGCTAATCACACCTAACCTCTGGAACTTCCAAAGGGTCCTTCACACCCTTGCTGCCACTCAAGAAGTTCCCTGACATACCCGTCTCCTCTCGATAGGAAGCACGAGGGTCCCGCCCACATCCAGAGGAGCCCCTTTCCGCCTCGTAGCTCGAGATGTGGATCCTTTCCCTGCTTCGTTGGGAAAGAATTCCCGGCGTTCCCGTCGCATCTCAAGTGGAGGTCGCTCTCCACAGGAAATGCGAGAGGAACTCCAGAGTCGTGCCACCATTCCAAGAGTCCCCTAGATGTCTCAGTCCATTCCAGAGGAACCTGTTTTCCCTGCACTGCCTCGACTTTCACGCCGAGGTTCGACTCACACCTCGGCGGCATGTGGGACAGCCCTCTGGGATAGCCTCGTGGTAAAGCCTGGAGGAAAAGCCACAGATCACTTGATCCACGCGACCGGAAGCGTGACACTGCTGCTACAGCTCGGGAGGAAAGCGCACGTGCATGCCCCATTCGAGACGAAGACTGACTTCCCTGGGGGGCTCCAGAGCTACCCCAAGATCCATGTCAGCACTGTAGAGGAATCCTCAGGTTCCTGCCCCAACTCCTCGCAAGGTCTTTTTTTTCTTTCCTTTTTACTCTTTTCTTTGCATTTATTTAAACACAGTTCTCAAAATTTTTGAGTGAAATTGGGCCTCCTTTGGTAAGCAAAGAACCTGAAATTAGTATTTAAAAAATGAACAGGCAAAGTCTTCAGATCATCCACAACACAGGTGTAGTGTTCCCTTCTTTTTTCTCAAAACTCTGAACCACCCAGTTTTTCCATATAGTCTTAAAAGCTAGGAGAACAAGAGTACATTTGTGGTGGAATATTATTTTCACTTGCTGATTACTAATTGAAATACCATTATCCCCTTCTAACAGCTTTAAGAAATAGCCTTTTTAAGGCATACATTGTGCAACTCATCTTATTCCCTGCTATGTATAATACAGATTACATAAAGGCTGTCAAAGTCACATTTATATAAGCATTAAGCATTTGCTGTATTGAAAGATCTTTAGTTTTTAACACTAGCAGTATAGAGTTACAGAGCGTAATTTTATCACTTAACTGCAGGTATATTAAGTATGGTATGTTTCATGGACTCGAGGAAAACGGGCATTTTTTTCTTTAATTTACTACTGACAATCTAATCAGAACAGTTCTCCTAAGCATTGATATGTTAGAAAGAAAAGTAAAAACCAAACGTTATTGTTGCTTTTTGCCATTTGGTAGCATTTTACACACAGGCTTCAATCTTCAGAATACCCTGTATTCAGTAGAAAAACCATTTAAATGAAGTTCTGTACAATAGAAACTTCTCAGCAGTCAAAATTTTAGACTGTAAAAAAATACATGTAAAACATACTTTTCTGAAAACACTTAACTTTGAACAAAGCACCGAACTACACAAATGCAGAATGAAAACAGCATTTCAACTCCACCAAAAGTAGTCATCATAAAAGGTGTAAAAGTCACCTAACTTCACCAGGCACTGTTCACTTTTTAAACAGGAGACAATAAAAAATATTGTCCACAAACAATATCCCAACTCTAGGGCAGGTTTCAGAAAGTCTTCATCTTCATGCTTTAATAGCGATGAGGTGAGTATGATCGAGATCTGGAACGTGATCTGTATCCTCCACGACTATAGTAGGGAGAAGGTGACCGTCTTCTGTATTTCTGATCCCTGTCTTGAGCAGCTCTCCATCCTCTCTCCTCCTCCTCCTCCTCCTCTGTACGATCTGCTGTAATAGTCCCGATCATCATAGCCTCGATCATATCCTCTGTCATAGTAATCTCGACGGCGTGAGCTGCCATAGGTAGGTCTCCTCCCATGTAAATTCCTGCTGTTGGAGTATGTGGTCTTTTCGTTTATGGAGAAGTCAACTCTGATCCTACATCCATCAAGCTCCATTCCATTGGCACGCTCTTTTGCTTCCTTGGCATCATCTACATTTTCAAAGTATACAAAGGCAAATCCTCTTGAATGTCTAGACTGCTGGTCATATACAATAGATACATCAGCAATTGGGCCATATTTAGAGGAACATTTCTCTTAGATCTCTTTCTGTAGTATACAAGCTCAATCCAAATACTCCAAGACAACAGTTAGGGATCAGGATTTGCCCGATTCCCAACATGACGCCAGCGAGTAGACATGGGAGAATGACTGTGGCTATGCGTCTTCGATAATGCTCTGCTGTAAGATCTGCTACGAGATCTTCTATGGGACCGGGACGAGATCGTGACCTTGTATAATGCCTCCGAGAACTTCTTCTGGATCTAGACCTAGATTCCGATCTGGACCTGGACTTTGATCTGGAACGCCTGGAATCTTCCTTGGAGCGAGACCTTGCAGGGGTATGACTTGCAGATTTCCCAGATCCATGAGCACTTCCGCTTCTGGAAGCAGAACGGGATTCCCCCTCGCCGTAGTTCTCCTCGCCGCTGTCGCTCATGACTTTCACTGCTGTCGCCGCTCGATGTGCTTCAATCGAAGCTGCCAACCTCTCGCACCTTCAGTGTAGAGGCTCCGCCGCAGCCTCACACCACACACCGGTGCCCCAGGCACTTGAGAACCGAAACGCTCCGCGCCGCTCCCGTCGGGCTCTCCACACAAGGTCTTAGGCCCCGGCATCGACGTGAGAGGAATCCTGAGAGGCCCCCTAGCAACTCCCATGGGCACTGGCCTTTTCTGAGGCCACAGGAGCGGGTCCCTGAGGTCCCCATGCTAAGACGAGAGCACCTGCTCCAACTCAAGATAATCCAGGAGGTTCTCCCCTCCAGGCGAGATGAGGCCATTTCCCCTGAGGCATCTCGAGGCTAATCACACCTAACCTCTGGAACTTCCAAAGGGTCTTTGACACCCCTGCGGGCAAGTCAAGAAGATCACCAACATACCCGTCTCCACTCGAGATGAAGCACGAGGGTCCCACCACATCCAGAGGAGCCCCGTTTCCGCCTCCGTATCTAGAGAGGAGGGATCCTTTCCCTGGCGTGGTCGGGAAAGAATTCCTGGCGTTCCCGTCGCATCTCAAGAGGAAGTGCTCTCCACAGGAAAGGCCAGAGGAACTCCAGGGTCGTGCCACCATTCCAAGAGTTCCCCAGATGTCTCAGTCCATTCCAGAGGAACCTGTTTTCCCTGCACTGCCATGACTTTCACGCCGAGGATCGTCTCACACCAAGGTGGCATGTGGGACAGCCCTGTGGGAAAGCCTCATGGGAAAGCCTAGAGGGAAAGCCACAGATCCCTTGATCCACGCGACGGGAAGCGTGACACTGCTGCTACCGCTCAGGAGGAAAGCGCACGTGCATGCCCCCACTCGAGACGAGGACTGACTCCCCTGGGGAGACTCCAGAAGTACCACAAGATCCATGTCAGCACTGGAGAGGAATCTTCAGGTTCCAGCCCCGACTTCACAAAGGTCTTAGGCCCGGCATCGACAGGAGAGGAATCCTGAGAGGCCCCCTAGAAACTTGAATGGGGACTGGCCTTTCCTGAGGCCACCAGAGCTGGCCCCTGAGGTCCCCGTCGTAAGTCGAGAGCACCTGCCGCAACTCGAGAAAATCCAGGAGGTTCTCCCCTCCAGGCGAGATGAGGCCCATTTCCACTGAGGTGTCTCGAGGCTAATCACACCTAACCTCTGGAACTTCCAAAAGGTACTTTACACCCTTGCTGCAACTCAAGAAGTTCCCCGACATACCCGTCTCCACTCGAGAATAAGCAAGATGGTCCCCCCTACATCCACAGGAGGCGCGTTTCCGCCTCGTCGCTCGAGATGAGGGATCCTTTCCTTCCGGGGACCAGCGTGAGGAATTCCGCCTATGGCAAAGGTCATGAGGAAGGAGGCTTGGCATGCGCAAAGGCGTGATCAAGCCTCAGGTAACCCCTGTTCCGAGCATCGAACCCAAAACCAGAGTCTGTTTTATGCTCTCACCTACACTTCTGACTTTACGGGGGCTCTCCCCATAACTGTTTCTCTCGGAGAAGAAGTAAACGTGCAGCTTCAAGGCAATAAATATTCTTGGGCATGACAAGAGTGTTTCAGCTTGCCGACTCCTCTGAAGGTTATCTAGCCCACCTTTATAGGTTTGTCCGGCCACATGTGATTGTTTACAGCCTCCCAACCTGAGAGGCATGAGATGTTTTAGACTTACTAAAGGCAAATTATTTTGGGGAGTTAGAAATTATTAGTATAGTTGGTTAGGAATTATATTGGTGAAGGGTTCTTCATTTGTTGTGTCAAAAATTGCTGCTAATTCCCTGCTCTGGGTGGGACAAGGATATTTTAGGTCAAACCTCTCTGCTGACAGACCAGCTTGTGTGACAGGATTATCCATACTGCTGCCACTAGGCACAAGATTGTTTACTGCCTCTCAACTGTAAACAGCACAGAGAGTTTTGGAGTATTTTGAGAGTCTTAATTAGCATAGGACTTTTTCTTCTTGTTGAGTCAATGATTGCCACCAGGCCTCCATATCCTTAGGCACTTGGGAATATATTAATCAATGTATTTGGAATATAGCAAAGGAAATATAGCAGTTTTTGATGTTAGCAATACTAGACTTTTTGAGTTAATGGATTTTCACTTTTGTAATAGATCACTGTACTTTGTTATATATCACTGTGTCCTTTCTATGTAAGAATGTAACTTTATCATATCTTAAGACTAAATAGATCTTAAGGGGAGAATTGATGAAAGGATTTTCATTTGTTAGGCTGATGTTTGCTGATAAATCTCCATGTTCCCTACCCTTATAATGAATATAACTAGTATATAGGAGAAATAAGTATTAACCTTTAAGCATATAGGAGAAATAAGAATTCACCTTTAAGACTAATCATGTTAACCTTGGGTTAAATAAATTCCTTTCTTGATTGTAACTCACTACACCCTCACCCTATAGGAATGTAACTTTTTTGGAGGGTGGTGCCTGGTTTAAGAAAAAACACCCTTGGAAGAAATAAGTTTATTTGGTTATCAGAAAGAAAGGATCATAAAATGTCAGCAGGTCTCATTCATGGCCAGAAGATGATGTAAGATCCCTAAGACCTTTTTTTTATACATTTATGTGAAGCACCTGATTTTGATAAAGGTCAGGATGCCGACTCCTGCGTGACTCTGTATTCATCCCTATGTGTAACAAGAGGTATACAAGCAAAAAAAATAAAGAAATCAGATCAGTTTCCGGAAAGACTGATTCCCCATGTCGCTTCTTTTTTGCTCCCGTTTTTCTGGCTGAATTCTCTACTGGAGGATGGATGCTATTCCACGTAATCCAAGTTATTCAGCCTCTTTTCTCCAATAATCTTCCTACTACACAATCCATTTCTAATCTCTTTATATCTGGGATTAAATATGTATATTTCCAAAGACGACGACTACGTCCCCACCTTCGAATCACGCTGGATCCACGGGGCTGGACCACGGGACTTTCCCTGCTTGGTCGGGAAAGTATTCCCGGCGTTCCCACCGCATCTCAAGAAGAGGCGCTCTCCACAGGAAAGGCGAGAGGAACTCCAGGGTCGTGCCACAATTCCAAGAGTCCCCCAGATGTCTCAGTCCATTCCAGAGGAACCTGTTTTCCCTGCACTGCCTTGATTTTCACGCCGAGGATCGACTGGCACCATGGTGGCACGTGGGACAGCGATGTGGGAAAGCCTCGTGGGAAAGCCTCGAGGGAAAGCCCCGTGAGAAATACCTCGAGGGAAAGACATAGATCTCTTGATCCACGCGACGGGCAGCGTGACACTGCTACTGCAGCTCAGGAGGTAAGCGTTCTTGCATGATCCCGCTGAGAAGAGGACTGACACCCCTGGGGAGACTCAAGAAGTACCCCAAGAACCATGTCACCACGGGAGAGGAATCCTCAGGTACCGGCCTCGACTTCACACAAGGTCTTAGGCCCCACCATCGACGGGAGAGGAATCCTGAGAGGCCCGTAGCCACTCGGATGGGAACTGGCCTTTCCTGACGCCCCAGAGCGGGTCCCTGAGGTCCCAGCGTACGTTGAGAACACCTGCCACAATTCGAGAAAATCCAGGAGGTTCTCCCCTCCAGGCAAGATGAGGCCAATTTCCGCTGAGGCACTCGAGGCTAATCACACCTAAACTCTGGAAATTCCAAAGGTTCCTTCACAACCTTGCTGAAACTCAAGAAGTTCCCGACATACCGTCTCCACTCCAGAGGAAGCACGAGGGTCCCGCCCACATCCAGAGGAGCCCCGTTTCTGCCTCGGACCTCGAGATGACGGATCCTTTCCCTGCTTGGTCGGGAAGAATTCCGGCGTTCCGTCCCATCTCAAGAGGAGGCGCTCTCCACAGGAAAGGCGAGCGGAACTCCAGGGTCGTACACCATTCCAAGAGTCCCCCAGATGTCACAGTCCATTCCAGAGGAACCTGTTTTCCCTGCACTGCCTCGACTTTCAAGCCGAGGATCGACTCACACCATGGTGGCAGGTGGGACAGCCCTGTGGGAAAGACTCTTGGGAAAGCCTTGAAGGAAAGACTTGAGTGAAAGCTACAGATCCCTTGACCACGCGTTAGGAAGCGTGACACTGCTGCTACAGCTCGGGAGGAAAGCGCACGTGCATGCCCACACTCGAGACGAGGACTGACTTCCCTGGGGAGACTCTAGAAGTACCCCAAGAACCATGTCAGCACTGGAGAGGAATCCTCAGGATCCGGCCTCGACTCCACACAAGGTCTTAGGCCCCGGCATCGACCCAAGAGGAATCCCGAGAGTCCCCTGGCAACTTGCATGGGGACTGGCTTTTCCTGAGGCCACGAGACAGGTTCCCTGAGGTCCCCGTCGTAATTCGAGAGCACCTGCCGTAACTCGAGAAAATCCAGGAGGTTCTCCCCTACAGGCAAAATGAGGCCTATTTCCACTGACGCATCTAGAGGCTAAGCACACCTAACCTCTGGAACTTCCAATGGTTCCTTCACACACTTGCTGCAACTCAAGAGCTTTCCCGACATACCCGTCTACACTCAAAGGAAGCACGAGGGTCCCGCCCACATCCAGAGAAGCCCCGATCCCCCCTCGAGGCTCCAAAGGAGAGATCTTTTAACTGCTTGCATTTCCCGAGTCAAAGACCTTGTGTTTGAGTTGGGACCGGAAACTGCGGATTCCTCTCCCAGTGCTGATGTGGATTTTTGGGTACTTCTGGACTCTCCCCGCAGGGGAGTCAGTCCTCGTCTCGAGTGGGGAAATGCACGTGGGCTTCCTCCCTAACGGTGGCAGCAGTGTCATGCTACCCCGACGGGTGGATCAAGGGATGTGTGGCTTTCCCTGTAGGATTTCACATGAGGCTTTCCACGAGGCTAACACACAGGGCTGTCCACGTGCCACCGTGGTGTGAGTCGATCCTCAACGTGACAGTCAAGGCAGTGCAGGTAAAAGAGTTTCCTTTGGAATGGACTCAGTCCTCTGGGGGACTCTTGGAATGGTGGCACGACCCTGGAGTTCCTCTCGCCTTTCCTGTGGAGAGCGCTTCCTCTGGATGCGACGGGAAT
>NW_017219003.1:0-11619 GCF_001704415.2 Capra hircus | reverse complement strand
CTCCACTCGAGGAGGAAGCACGATAGTCTGCCCACATCCAGAGGAGCCCCGTTTCCGCCTCCTAGCTCGAGAGGAGGGATCCTTTCCCTGCGTGGTGGGGAAAGAATTCCCGGCATTCCCGTCGCATCTCAAGAGGAGGCGCTCCAGACAGGAAAGGCGAGAGGAACTCCAGGGTCGTGCCACCATTCCCAGAGTCCCCCAATGTCTCAGTCCCATTCCAGGGAAACCCTGTTTTCCCTGCAATGCCTCGACTTTCAACCCGAGGACCGACTCACATCACGGTGAACGTGGGAGAGCCCTGTGGGAAAGACGTGGGAAAGCCTCGTGGAAGCCTCGAGGAAGCCACAGATCCCTTGATCCACGCGAAATGAAGCGTGACACTGCTGCTACAGCACGGGAGGAAAGCGCACGTGCATGCCCCCACTCGAGACGAGGACGGACTCCCCGCGGGAGACTCCAGAAGTACCCCGAGATCCATGTCAGCACTGGAGAGGAATCCTCAGGTTCCGGCATCGACTCCACACAAGGTCTTAGGCCCCGGCATCGACGGAGAGGAATCCCGAGAGGCCCCGAGCAACTCGCATGGGACTGGCCTTTCCTGAGGCCACCAGAGCGGGTCCCTGAGGTCCTGGTCGTAAGTCGAGACCACCTGCCGCAACTCGAGAAAATCTACGAGGTTCTCCCCTCCAGGCGAGATGAGGCCCGTTTCCGATGAGGCGTTTCGAGGCAAATCACACCTAACCTCTGGAACTTCCAAAGGGTCCTTCACACCCTTTCTGCAACTCAAGAAGTTCCCCGACATACCCGTCTCCAATTGAGTGGAAGCACGAGAGTTTCGCCCACATCCAAAGGAGCCCCGATTCGGCCTCCTAGATCGAGTGGAGTGATACTTCCCCTGCGTGGTCGGGAAAGAATCCCGGCGTTCCCGTCGCATCTCAAGAGGGGGTGCTCTCCACAGGAAACGCGAGAGGAACTCCAGGGTCGTGCCAGCATTCCCAGAGTCCCCCAGATGTCTCAGTCCATTCCAGGGAAACCTGTTTTCCTTCACTGCCTCGACTTTCAAGCCGAGGATCGACTCACACCATGGGGGAACCTGGGACAGCCCTGTGGGAAGGCCTCGTGGGAAAGCCTCTAGGGAAAGCCACAGATCCCTTGATCCACGCGAAGGGAAGCGCGACACTGCTGCTACAGCTTGGGAGGAAAGCGCACGTGCATGCCCCACTCGAGACGAGGACTGATTTCCCTGGGGAGACACCAGAAGTACTCCAAGATCCATGTCAGCACTGGAGAGGAATCCTCAGGTTCCGGCACCGACTCCACACAAGGTCTGTGACCCTGACATCGACGGGAGACGAATCCCGAGAGGCCCCCGAGCAACTCGCTTGGGGACTTGCCTTTCCTGAGGCCACCACAGCGGGTCCCTGAGGTCCCCGTCGTAAGTCTAGAGCACCTGCCGCAACTCGAGAAAATCCTGAAGGTTCTCCCCTCCAGGCGAGATGAGGCCCATTTCCGCTGAGGCGTCTCGAGGCTATTCACACCTAAACTCTGGAACTTCCAAAGGGTCCTTCACACCCTTGCTGCAACTCAAGAAGTTCCGCGACATACCCGTCTCTACTCAAGAGGAAGCACGAGAGTCCCGCCCACATCCAGAGGAGCCCCGTTTCGGCCTCCTAGCTCGAGAGGAGGGATCCTTTACCTGCGTGGTCGGGAAAGAATTCCCGGCATTCCCGTCGCATCTCAAGAGGAGGCGCTCTCCACAGGAAAGGCGAGAGGAACTCCAGGGTCGTGCCACCGTTCCCAGAGAACACTAGATATCTCAGTCCATTCCAGGGAAACCTGTTTTTCCTGCAATGCCTCGACGTTCAAGCCGAGGATCGACTCACACCACGGTGGAACGTGGGACAGCCCTGTGGGAAAGCCTCGTGGGAAAGCCTCGTGGTATAGCCACGAGGGAATGCCACAGATCCCTTGTTCCACCGGAAGGGAAGTGTTACACTGCTGCTACAGCTCGGGAGGAAAATGCACGTGCATGCCCCCACTCTGAGGAGGACTGACTCCCCTGGGGAGACTCCAGAAGTACCCCAAGATCCATGTCAGCACTGCAGAGGAATCCTCAGGTTCCGGCACCGACTCCTCACAAGGTCTTAGGCCCTGGCATCGACGGGAGAGGAACCCCGCGAGGCTCCCGCGCAACTTGTAAGTGGACAGGCCTTTCCTGAGGCCACCAGAGGAGGTCCCTGAGGTCCCCGTCGTGAGTCGAGAGCACCTGTCGCAACTCGAGAAAATCCAGGAGGTTCTCCCCTCCAATCAAGATGAGGCCCATTTCCACTGAGGCATCTCGAGGCTAATCACACCTAACCTCTGGAATTTCCACAGGGTCCTTCCACCCTTGCTGCAGTTCAAGAAGTTCCCCGACATACCCGTCTCCACTTGAGAGGAAGCACGAGAGTCCCGCCCAAAACCATAGGAGCCCCTTTTCCGCCTCCTAGCTCGGGAGGAGGGATCCTTTCCCTTCGTGCTCGGGAAAGAATTCCTGGCATTCCCGTCGCATCTCAAGGGGAGGTGCTCTCCACAGGAAAGGCGAGAGTAACTCCAGCGTCGTGCCACCATTCCCAGAGTCCCCCAGATGCCTCAGTCCATTCCAGGGAAACCAGTTTTCCCTGCACTGCCTCGACTTTCAAGCCGAGGATCGACTCACACCACGTTGGCACGTGGGACAGCCCTGTGGGAAAGCCTCGTGGGAAAGCCTTGTGGAAAAGCCTCGAGGGAATGCCCCAGATCCCTCGTTCCACGCGAAGGGAAGCGTGACACTGCTGCTACAGCTCGGGAGGAAAGGGCACGTGCATGCCCCCACTCGAGACGAGGATTGACTTCCCTGGGGAGAATCCAGAAGTACCCAAAGATCCATGTCAGCACTGGAGAGGAATCCTCAGGTTCCGGCACTGACTCCACACAAGGTCTTAGGCCCCAGCATCGACGGGAGAGGAAACCCGAGAGGCCCCCGAGAGGCCCCCGAGCAACTCGCATGGGGACTGGCCTTTCCTGAGGCCACCAGAGCGGGTCCCTGAGGTCCCCGTCGTAAGTCGAGAGCACCTGCCGCAACTCGAGAAAATCCAGGAGGTTCTCCCCTCCAGGCGAGATGAAGCCCATTTCCGCTGAGGTGTTTCGAGGCTAATCACACCTAAACTCTGGAACTTCCAAAGGGTTCTTCACACCCTTGCTGCAACTCAAGAAGTTCCCCAACATACCCGAATCCACTCGAGAGGAAGCACGAGAGTCCGGCCCACATCCAGAGGAGCCCCGTTTCCGCCTCCTAGCTCGAGAGGAGGGATCCTTTCCCTGCGTGGTCGGGAAAGAATTCCCGGCTTTTCCCGACACATCTCAAGTGGAGGCGCTCTCCACAGGAAAGGCGAGAGCAACTCCAGGGTTGTGCCACATTCCCAGAGACCCCCAGATGTGTCAGTCCATTCCAGGGAAACCTGTTTTCCCTGCACTGCCTCGACTTTCAAGCCGAGGATCGACTCACACCACGGTGGCACGTGGGACAGCCCTGTGGGAAAGCCTCGTGGGAAAGCCTCGAGGGAAAGGCTCGAGGGAAAGCCCCTGATCCCTTGACCCACGCGAAGGGAAGTGTGACACTGCTGCTACAGCTCGGGAGGAATGCGCAGGTGCATGCCCCCACTCGAGACGAGGACTGACTCCCCTGTGGAGACACCAGAAGTACCCCAAGATCCATGTCAGCACTGGAGAGGAATCCTCAGGTTCCGGCACCTGCTGGGAGCCAGTGTGAGGAATCCTGCCCGTGACAAGGTCATGAGGAAGGAAGCTGATATACGCAAGGCGTGCTCAGACTTCAGGGACCCCTCTGCAAATTCCTAAGCATGTACCCCAACAAAAATCTGCCGGCTTTTGTGCTCTGCTTTTCCACTCTTCTGACATTTTCTGGAAAAAGTCAAATCAGGGCTTTAGTCTTCTGCATTTGAAAGAGTGTTTCAATACAAAAACCCCTCCGATGGCTTTCTAGCCTGCCTGCAGGACTCGTACAGCTGCACATGTTATTGTTTGAGGCCTCCTGACCGCAAGAGGCACAGGAAGCTTAAAACATCCTAGGAATGTAGGAGCTTCCGAGGAGTCAAAATCTTTAGAATAGGACTGATTAAAGGTTTCATTTTTGGGGTCAATGCTTGCTGCCAAATTTTCATATCCTTTATTTTTAGATATAGTTGGTATATAGAAAAACAAGTAGTAGACCTGGTATTAGCAACATTAGATCTTTGAGTTAAGTACCTTCTTTGTTATATCCCACTGCACCTTTGTTCTATAGAGATGTAACTTTAATGCTTTAAGGAGATGCAGATTAAAAAAAAAAACACTTCAGGGGAAACAAACTTAACATTCATTAAGGAAGAGAGCCAAAAATTGTTAACAAGCCTCTTGGCCAAAAGATAATGTAAATCACCTGAGACCTTTTGTATACAAAATGATATATGGAAAGAATCTGGGTTGCGAACGCTACATAATTTTGTGTTACCCATTGATCTCGGTGTTTTATCAAAAGTATAAAAGGCCTTCTGAACAATAAAGGATGGGGGCCAGTTTCTCGAACTAGTCTCTCGGCCTGGTTTCTTGGGACTCTGGCTCCCCCCATGTCTCTCTCTCTCTCTTCTTCTCTCCCCTTCCCTCTCTCTGCTCTTTACTTTAACTTCAGGCTGAATCTCCATCTGGGGCGCGGAGGCTCGCCAGGTCTACTTACTTGCCCCGGCTGTTAAGACCCGCACGAAAGGGAGCTTAAGGCGAGGCACCCTTAGATATTCAAGCGGGCGCCGGTAGCCCAACGTAGATGGTGCAAATTCCTTGTCTGGAATTTTATTGGCCTTCCGCATAAACCAAGCTATTCAGCACTCTTCCTCCACTTAATCTTCTTACTACACTATAGTTTCTTAATCTAATCTTACATTAATAAACAAACAAGTCTTTCCACACCAACGCCGTCCACCCTTCGAATTCCCTGGATACACCGGGGCTGGACCCCGGCAGGCACTGACTCCACACAAGGTCTTAGGCCCTGGCATCGACGGGAGAGGAATCCTGAGAGGCCCCCGAGCAACTCGCATGGGGACTGGCCTTTCCTGAGGCCACCAGAGCGGGTCCAAGTGGTCCCCGTCGTAAGGCGAGAGCACGTACCACAACTCGAAAAAATCCAGGCGATACTCCCCTCCAGGGGAGATGAGGCCCATTTTCGCTAAGGCGTCTCGACTCTAAACACACCTAACCTCTGGAATTCCAAAGGATCCTTCACACCCTTGCTGCAACTCAAGAAGTTCCCCAACATACCCGTCTCCACTCGAGAGGAAGCACGAGAGTCCCGGCCACATCCAGAGGAGCCCCGTTTCAGCCTCCAAGTTCGAGAGGAGGTATCCTTTTCCTGCATGGTCGGGAAAGAATTCCCTGCGTTCCCGTCGCATCTCAAGAGGAGGCGCTGTCCACAGGAAAGGCGAGAGGAACTCCAGGGTCGTGCCACCATTCCCAGAGTCCCCCAGATGTCTGCGTCCATTTCAGGGAAACCTGTTTTCCCTGCACTGCCTCGACTTTCAAGCCCAGGATCGACACACACCACGGTGGCACGTGGGACAGCCCTGTGGGAAAGCCTCGAGGGAAAGCCTCTTGGAAAAGCCTCGAGGGAAAGCCACAGTTGCTTGATCAACCCGAAGGGAAGTGTGACACTGCTGCTACAGCTCGGGAGGAAAGCGCACGTGCAGGCCCCCACTCGAGACGAGACTGACTCCCCTGGGGAGACTCCAGAAGTACCCCAAGATCCATGTCAGCAGTGGAGAGGAATCCTCATCTTCCGGCATCAACTCCACAAAAGGTCTTAGGTCCAAGCATCGTCGGGAGAGGAATCCCGAGAGGTCTCCAAGCAACTCGCATGGGGACTAGACTTTCCTGAGGCCAGCAGATCGGGTCCCTGAGTTCCCCGTGGTAAGTCGAGAGCACCTGCAACAACTCGAGAAAATCCAGGAGGTTCTCCCCTCCAGGCGAGATGAGGCCCGTTTCCTCTGAGGCGTCCCCAGACTAATCACACCTAACCTCTGGAACTACCAAAACGTCCTTCACATCCTTGCTGCAACTCAAGAAGTTCCACGACATACCCGTCTCCACTCGAGAGGAAGCACGAGAGTCCCGCCCACATCCAGAGGAGCCCCGTTTCCGCCTCATAGCACGAGAGGAGGGATCCTTTCCCTGCATGGTCGGGAAAGAATTCCCGGCGTTCCCGTCGCATCTCAAGAGGGGACGCTTTCCACAGGAAAGGCGTGAGGAATTCCAGGGTCGTTCCACCATTCCCAGAGTCCCCCAGATGTCTCAGGCCAATCCAGGGAAGCCTGTTTTCTCTGCACTGCCTCAATTTTCAAGCCGAGGATCGACTTACACCATGGTGGTCAGTGGACAGCGCTGTGGTAAAGCCTCGTGGGAAAGCCTGGTGGGAAAGCCTGGTGGGAAAACCTCTAGGGAAAGCCTCGAGGGAAAGCCACTGTTCCCTTGATTCACGCGAAGGGAAGCAGGACTCTGCTGCTACAGCTCGGGAGGAAAGCACACGTGCATGCCCCCACTCGAGACGGGGACTGACTCCCCTGGTAGACTCCAGAAGTACCCCAAGATCCATGTCAGCACTGGAGAGGAATCCTCAGGTTCCGGCACTGACTCCGCACAAGATCTTAGGCATCAGCATCGACAGGAGAGGAATCCCGAGAGGCCCCCGAGAAACTCGAATGGGGACTGGCCTTTCCTGAGGCCACCAGAGCGGGTCCCTGTGGTCCCCGTCAGAAGTCGAGAGCACCTGCCGCAACTCGAGGAAATCCAGGGAGGTTCTCCCCTCCAGGCGAGATGAGGCCCATTTCCTCTGAGGCGTCCCCAGGCTAATCACACCTAACCTCTGGAACTTCCAGAGGCTCCTTCACACCCTTGCTGCAATTCAAGAAGTTCCCGGACATACCCGTCTCCACTCGAGAGGAAGCACGGGAGTCCCGCCCACATCCAGAGGAGCCCTGTTTCCGCCTTCTAGCTCGAGAGCAAGGATCCTTTCCCTGTGTGGTCCGGAAAGAATTCCCGGCTTTCCCGGGGCATCTCAAGAGGAGGCGCTCTCCACAGGAAAGGCGAGAGGAACTCCAGAGTCGTGCCACCATTCCCCGAGTCCCCCAGATGTCTCAGTCCATTCCTGGGAATCCTGTTTGCCCTGCACTGCCTCGACATTCAAGCCTCGGATCGACTCACACCACGGTGGCACAGGGGACAGCCCTGTGGGAAAGCCTCGTGGGAAAGCCTGGTGGGAAAGCTTCGAGGGAAAGCCACAGATCCCTTGATCCACGCGAAGGGAAACGTGACTCTTCTGCTACAGCTCGGGAGGAAATCTCACGTGCATGCCCCACTCGAGACGAGGACTGACTCCCCTGGAGAGACTCCAGAAGTACCCCAAGATCCATGTCAGCACTGGAGAGAAATCCTCTGGTTCCGGAACTGATTCCACACAAGGTCTTAGGCCCCGGCATCAACGGGAGAGGAATCCCGAGAGGCCCCCGAACAACTCGCATGTGGACCGGCCTTTCCTGAGGCCAACAGAGCGGGTCGCTGAGGTCCCCGTCCTAAGTCGAGAGCACCTGACGCAACTCGAGAAAATCCAGGAGGTTCTCCCTTCCAGGCGAGATGAGCCCAATTTCCGCTGAGGCGTCTGGAGGCTAATCACACCTAACCTCTGGAACTTCCAAAGGGTCATTCACACCCTTGCTGCAACTCAAGAAGTTCCCCAACATACCTGACTCCACTCGAGAGGAAGCACGAGAGTCCCGCCCACATGCAGAGGAGCCCCGTTTCCGCCTCGTACCTCGCGGTCAGGTATCCTTTCCTTGTATGTTCCGGAAAGAATTCCCGGTGTTCCCGTCGCATCTCATGAGGAGGCGCTCTCCACAGGAAAGGCGAGAGAAACTCCAGTGTCGTGACATCATTCCAAGAGTCCCCCAGATAGCTCAGTGTGCCGGTGTCCATCCTCGCTGCATCCAGGGAATTCGACGGATGGACAGCGTTGACGTGGAAAGTCTTGTGTAATTATTAATGTAAGATTAGATTAAGAAATTATAGGGTAGTAAGAAGATTAACTGGAGGAAAAAGGCTGAATAGCTAGGTTTACGCGGAAGGCCAATTAAATTCCCGACAAGGAATTTTCTGGCGGACTCTGGGAATGGTGGCACGACCCTCGAGTTCATCTAGCCTTTCCTTTGGAGAGCGCCTCCTCTTGAGATGTGCCGGGAACGCCGGGAATTCTTTCCCGACCACGCAGGGAAAGGATCCCTCCTCTGGATCTATCAGGCGGAAACGGGGCTCCTCTGGATGTGGGCGGGACTCTCGTGCTTCCTCTCGAGTGGAGACGGGTATGTCGGGGAACTTCATGAGTTGCAGCAAGGGTGTGAAGGACCCTTTGGAAGTTCCAGAGGTTAGGTGTGATTAGCCTCGAGACGCCTCAGCGGAAATGGGCCTCATCTCGCCTGGAGGGGAGAACCTCCTGGATTTTCTCGAGTTGCGGCAGGTGCTCTCGACTTACGACGGGGACCTCATGGACCCTCTCTGGTGGCCTCAGGAAAGGGCAGTCCCCATGCGAGTTGCTCGGGGGCCTCTCGGGATTCCTCTCCCGTCGATGCCGGGGCCTAAGACCTTGTGTGGAGTCGGTGCGGGAACCTGAGGTTTCCTCTCCAGTACTGACATGGACCTTGGGGTACTTCTGGAGTCTCCACAGGGGAGTCAGTCCTCATCTCGAGTGGTGGCATGCACGTGCGCTTTCCTCCGAGCTGTAGCAGCGGTGTCACGCTTCCCTTCGTGTGGATCAAGGGATCTGTGGCTTTCCCTCGAGGCTTTCCCACGAGGCTTTCCCATGAGCCTTTCGCACAGGGCTGTCCCACGTGCCACCCTGGTGTGAGTCGATCCTCGGCTTGAAAGTCGAGGCAGTGCAGGGAAAACAGGTTTCCCTGGAATGGACTGACACATCTGGGGGACTCTGGGAATGGTGGCACGACCCTGGAGTTCCTCTCGCCTTTCCTGTGGAGAGCGCCTCCTCTTGAGATGCGCCGGGAACGCCGGGATTTCTTTCCCGACCACGCAGGGAAAGGATCCCTCCTCTCGAGCTAGGAGGCGGAAAACGTGGCTCCTCTGGATGTGGGCGGGACTCTCGTGCTTCCTCTCGAGTGGAGACGGGTATGTCGGGGATCTTCCTGAGTTGCAGCAAGGGTGTGAAAGACCCTTTGGAAGTTCCAGAGGTTAGGTGTGATTAGTCTCGAGACGCCTCAGCGGAAATGGGCCTCATCTCGCCTGGAGGGGAGAACCTCCTGGATTTTCTCGAGTTGCGGCAGGTGCTCTCGACTTACGACGGGGACCTCAGGGACCCGCTCTGGTGGCCTCAGGAAAGGCCAGTCCCCATGAGAGTTGCTCGGGGGCCTCTCGGGATTCCTCTACGTCAATGACGGAGCCTAAGATCTTGTGTGAAGTCGGTGCCGGAACCTGAGGATTCCTCTCCAGTGCTGACATGGATCTTGGGGTACATCTGGAGTCTCCCCAGGGGAGTAAGTCCTCCTCTCGAGTGGGGGCATGCACGTGCGCTTTTCTCCCGAGCAGCAGCAGCAGTGTCACACATCCCTTCGTGTGGATCAAGGGATCTGTGGCTTTCCCTCGAGGCTTTCCCACGAGGCTTTCCCACGAGTCTTAACCACAGGGCTGTCAAACGTGCCACCGGGGTGTGAGTCGATCCTCGGCTTTGAAAGTCGAGGCAGTGCAGGGAAAACAGGTTTCCCTGGAATGGACTGAGACATCTGGGGGACTCTGGGAATAGTGGCACGACCCTGGAGTTCCTCTCGCCTTTCCTTTGGATTGCGCCTCCGCTTGAAATGCGACGGGAACGCCGGAAATTCTTTCCCGACCACGCAGGGAAAGGATCCCTCCTCTGGAGCTAGGAGGCGGAAACGGTGCTCCTCTGGATGTGGGTGGGACTCTCGTGCTTCCTCTCGACTTGAGACGGGTATGTCGGGGAACATCTTGAGTTGCAGCAAGGGTGTGAAGGACCCGTTGGAAGTTCCAGAGGTTAGGTGTGATTAGCCTCGAGACGCCTCAGCGGAAATGGGCCTCATCTAGCCTGGAGGGTAGAACCTCCTGGATTTTCTCGAGTTGCGGCAGGTGCTCTCGACTTACGTCGGGGACCTCAGGGACCCGATCTGGTGGCCTCAGGAAAGGCCAGTCACATGCGAGTTGCTCGGGGGCCTCTCGGATTCCTCTCCCGTCGATACCGGGGCCTAAGACCTACTGTGAAGTCGGTGCTGAAACCTGAGGATTCCTCTCCAGTGCTGACATGGATCTTGGGGTACTTCTGGAGTCTCCTCAATGGAGTCGGTCCTCGTCTCGAGTGAGGGCATGCACGTGCGCTTTCTTCCCGAGGTCTAGCAGCAGTGTCACGCTTCCCTTTCGCCGTGGATCAAGGGACCTGTGGCTTTCCCTCGAGGCTTTCCCCACGAGGCTTTCCCATGAGGCTTTTCCCACAGGGCTGTCCCACGTGCCACCGTGGTGTGAGTCGATCCTGGGCTTGAAAGTGGAGGCAATGCAGGGAAAACAGCTGTCCTGGAATGGACTGAGACATCTGGGGGACTCTGGGTATGGTGGCACAACCCTGGAGTTCCTCGCGCCTTTCCTGGGAGAGCGCCTCCTCTTGAGTTGCGCCGGGAACGCCGGGATTTCTTTCCCGACCACGCAGGGAAAGGATCCCTCCTCTCGAGCTAGGAGGCGGAAACGTGGCTCCTCTGGATGTGGGCGGGACTCTCGTGCTTCCTCTCGAGTGGAGACGGGTATGTCGGGGATCTTCTGAGTTGCAGCAAGGGTTTGAAAGGACCCTTTTGGAAGTTCCAGAGGTTAGGTGTGATTAGTCCTCGAGACGCCTCAGCGGAAATGGGCCTCATCTCGCCTGGAGGGGAGAACCTCCTGGATTTTCTCGAGTTGCGGCAGGTGCTCTCGACTTACGACGGGGACCTCAGGGACCCGCTCTGGTGGCCTCAGGAAAGGCCAGTCCCCATGAGAGTTGCTCGGGGGGCCTCTCGGGATTCCTCTACGTCAATGACGGAGCCTAAGATCTTGTGTGAAGTCGGTGCCGGAACCTGACGATTCCTCTCCAGTGCTGACATGGATCTTGGGGGTACATCTGGAGTCTCCCCAGGGAGTAAGTCCTCCTCTCGAGGGGGCATGCACGTGCGCTTTCCTCCCGAGCAGCAGCAGCAGTGTCACGCATCCCTTCGTGTGGATCAAGGGATCTGTGGCTTTCCCTCGAGTCTTTCCCACGAGGCTTTCCCACGAGTCTTAACCACAGGGCTGTCAAACGTGCCACCGGTGTGTGAGTCGATCCTCGGCTTGAAAGTCGAGGCAGTGCAGGGAAAACAGGTTTCCCTGGAATGGACTGACACATCTGGGGGACTCTGGGAATAGTGGCACGACCCTGGAGTTCCTCTCGCCTTTCCTTTGGATTGCGCCTCCGCTTGAAATGCGACGGAACGCCGGAAATTCTTTCCCGACCACGCCAGGGAAAGGATCCCTCCTCTGGAG
>NW_017219002.1:0-11620 GCF_001704415.2 Capra hircus | reverse complement strand
CTATCAGGATTCCTCTCCCCTCGATGCAGGGGCATAAGATCTTGTGTGGAGTGGGTGGAAACCTGAGCATTCCTCTCCAGTGCTGACATGGATCTTGGGGTACTTCTGGAGTCTCCCAGGGGAGTCAGTGCTCGTCTCTAGTGGGGGCATGCATGTGCGCTTTCCTCCCGAGCTGTAGCAGCAGTGTCACACTTCCCTTCGCGTGGATCAAGGATCAGGGGCTTTCCCTCGAGGCTTTCCGATGAGGCTTTCCCACGAGCTTTCCACAGGGCTGTCCCACGTGCCACCGTGGTGTGAGTCGATCCTCGGCTTGAACGTCGAGGCAGTGCAGGAAAAGAGTTTCCCTGGAATGGACTGAGACATCTGGGGGACTCTGGGAATGGTGGCACGACCCTGGAGTTCCTCTCGCCTTTCCTGTGGAGAGCGCCTCCTCTTGAGATGCGACGAGAACGCCGGGAATTCTTTCCCGACCACGCAGGGAAAGGATCCCTCCTCTCGAGCTATGAGGAGGAAACGGGCTCCTCTGGATGTGGTGGGGTCGTGCTTCCTCTGGAGTGGAGACGGTATGTCGGGGAACTTCTTGAGTTGCAGCAAGGGTGTGAAGGACCCTTTGGAAGTTCCAGAGGTTAGGTGTGATTAGACACGAGACGCCTCAGCGGAAATGGCCTCATCTCGCCTGGAGGGAGAACCTCCTGAATTTCCTCGAGTTGCGGCAGGTGCTCTCGCTTTATGATGGGGACCTCCGGGACCCGCTCTGGTGGCCTCAGGAAAGGCCAGTCCCATGCGAGTTGTTCGGGGGCCTCTCGGATTTCCTCTCCTTTCGATGCCGGACTAAGACCTTGTGTGGAGACGGTGCCGGAACCGTGAGGATTAATCTCCAGTGCGACATGGATCTTGGGGTATTTCTGGAGTCTCCCCAGGGGAGTCAGTCCTCGTCTCCAGTGGGGGCATGCACGTGCGCTTTCCTCCCGAGGTGTAGCAGCAGTGTCACGCTTCCATAGGCGTGGATCAAGGGATCTGTGACTTTTCGCTTGAGGCTTTCCCACGAGGCATTTCCCACGAGGCTGTCACACAGGGCTGTCCCACGTGCCAACGTGGTGTGAGTCGATCCTCGGCTTGAAAGTCAAGGCAGTGGCAGGGAAAAACAGGTTTCCCTGGAATGGACTAAGACATCTGGGGGACTCTGGGAATGGTGGCACGACCCTGGAGTTCCTCTCGCCTTTCCTATGGAGAGCGCCTCCTCTTGAGATGCGACGGGAACGCCGGGAATTCTTTCCCAACCACACAGGGAAAGGATCCCTCCTCTCAGAGCTAGGAGGCGGAAAAGTGGCTCCTCTAGATGTGGGTGGGACTCTCCTGCTTCCTCTCGAGTGGAGACGGATATGTCGGGAATTTCTGAGTTGCAGCAAGGGTGTGAAGGACCCTTTGGAAGTTCCAGAGGTTTAGGTGTGATTAGACTCGAGACGCATCAGGGGAAAAGGGCCTCATCTCGCCTGGAGGGGAGAACCTCCTGGAGTTTCTCGAGTTGCGGCAGGTGCTCTCGACTTACGACGGGGACCTCAAGGACCCGCTTCTGGTGGACTCAGGAAAGGCCAGTCCCCATGCGAATTGCTCGTAGGCCTCTCGGGATTCCTCCCATCAATGCCGGGGCCTAAGATCTTGTGTGGAGTCGGTGTCGGAACCTGAGGATTCCTCTCAATTGCTGCCATGGATCTTGGGGTACTTCTGGAGTCTCCCCAGGGGAGTCAGTCCTCGTCTCGATTCGGGGCATGCACGTGCGCTTTCCTCCGGAGCTGTAGCAGCAGTGTCGTGCTTCCCTTCGCGTGGATCAAGGGATCTGTGGCTTTCCCTCGAGGCTTTCCCACGAGGCTTTTCCGACAGGGCTGTCCCACGAGCCACCGTGGTGTGAGTCCGATCCTCGGCTTGCAAGTCGAGGCAGTGCAGGGAAAGCAGGTTTCCCTGGAATGGACTGAGATATCTGGGGGACTCAGGGAATGGTGGCACGACCTCTGGAATTCCTCTCGCCTTTTCCTGTGGAGAGCGCCTCCTCTTGAGATGAGACGGAAACGCCGGGAATTCTTTCCCGATCATGCAGGGAAAGGATCCCTCCTCTCGAGCTAGGAGGCGGAAACGGGGCTCCTCTGGATGTGGGCGGGACTCTCGTGCTTCCTCTCGAGTGGAGACGGTTATGTCGGGGAACTTCTTGAGTTGCAGCATGGTTGTGAAGGACCCTTTGGAAGTTCCAGAGGTTAGGTGTGATTGGCCTCGAGACGCCTCAGCGGAAATGGGCCTCATCTCGCCTGGAGGGGAGAACCTCCTGGATTTTCTCGAGTTGCAGCAGGTGCTCTTGACTTTCGACGGGGACCTCAGGGACCACGCTCTGGTGGCCTCAGGAAAGGCCAGTCCCCAAGCGATTTCCTCAGGGACCTCTCTGGATTCCTCTCCCGTCGATGCCAGGGCCTAAGATCTTGTGTGCAGTCGGTGTGGCAACCTGAGGATTCCTCTCCAGTGCTGACATGGATCTTGGGGTACCTCTGGAGTCTCCCCAGGGGAGTCAGTCCTCGTCTCGATGGGGGATGCACGTGCGCTTTCCTCCGAGCTGTAGCAGCAGAGTCGCGCTTGCCCTTCCCGTGGATCAAGGGATCTGTGGCTTTCCCCCGAGGCTTTCCCACAGGGCTGTCCCACGTGTCACCGTGGTGTGAGTCGATCCTCGGCTTGAAAGTAGAGGCAGTGCAGGGAAAACAGGTTTCCCTGGAATGGACTGAGACATCTGGGGGACTCTGGGAATGGTGGCACGACCCTGGAGTTCCTCTCGCCTTTCCTGTGGAGAGCGCCTCCTCTTGAGATGCGACGGGAACGCCGGGAATTCTTTCCCCACCACGCAGGGAAAGGATCCCTCCTCTCGAGCTAGGAGTCGGAAACGGGGCTCCTCTGGATGTGGGCGGGACTCTCGTGCTTCCTCTCGAGTGGAGACGGGTATGTCGGGGAACTTCATGAGTTGCAGCAAGGGTGTGAAGGACCCTTTGGAAGTTCCAGATTTTAGGTGTGATTATGCCTAGAGACGCCTGAGCGGAAATGGGCCTCATCTCGCCTAGAGGGGAGAACCTCCTGTATTTTCTCGAGTTGCGGCAGGTGCTCTCGACTTACGACGGGGACATCCGGGACCCGCTCTGGTGGCCTCAGGAAAGGCCAGTCCCCATGCGAGTTGCTCGGGCGCTCCCGGGATTCCGCACCCGTCGATGCCGGGGCATAAGACCTTGTGCGGAGTCGGTGCTGGAACCTGAGGATTCCTCTCCCGTGCCGACATGGATCCTGGGGTACTTCTGGAGTCTCCCCAGGGGAGTCAGTCCTCGTCGCGAGTGGGGGCATGCACGTGCGCTTTCCTCCCGAGCTATAGCAAGAAGTGTCACGCTTCCCTTCGCATGGAACAAGTTATCTGTGGCTTTCGCTTGAGGGTTTCCCACGAGGCTTTCCCACGAGGCTTTCCCACGAGGCTTTCCCACGAGCGTTTCCCACAGGGCTGTCCCACGTGCCACAGTGGTGTAAGTCGATCCTCGGCTTGAAAGTCGAGGCAGTGCAGGGAAAACAGGTTTCCCTGGAATGGACTGAGACATCTGGGGGACTCTGGAATGGTGGCACGATCCTGGAGTTCCTCTCGCCTTTCCTGTGGAGAGCGCCTTCTCTTGAGATGCGACGGGAACGCGGGAAATTCTTTCCCCACCACGCAGGGAAAGGATCCCTCCTCTCGAGCTAGGAGGCAGGAAACGGGTCTCCTCTGGATATTGGCGGAACTCTCGTGCTTCCTCTCGAGTGGAGACGGGTATGTCGGGGAACTTCTTGAGTTGCAGCAAGGGTGTGAAGGACCCTTTGGAAGTTCCAGAGGTTAGGTGTGATTAGCCACGAGACGCCTCAGCACAAATGGGCCCAATCTCGCCTGGAGGGGAGAACCTCCTCGATTTTCTCGAGTTGCGGAGGGGTTCTCGACTTTCGACGGGGACCTCAGGGACCCGCTCTGATGGCCTCAGGAAAGGCCAGTCCCCATGCGAAGTTGCTCCGGGGGCCTCTCGGGATTCCTCTCCCGTCGATGCCGGGGCCTAAGATCTTGTGTGGAGTCGGTGCCGGAACCTGAGCATTCCTCTCCAGTGCTGAGATGGATCTTGGGGTAGTTCTGGAGTCACCCAGGGGAGTCAGTCCTCGTCTCGAGTGGGGGCATGCACGTGCGCTTTCCTTCCGAGCTGTAGCAACAGTGTCGCGCTTTCCCTTCGCGTGGATCAAGGGATCTGTGGCGTTCCCTTCGAGGCTTACCCTAGAGGCTTTCCACAAGGCTTTCCCACAGGGCTGTCCCACGTGCCACCGTTGTGTGAGTTGATCCTCGGCTTGAAAGTCAGGGCAGTGCAGGGAAAACAGGTTTCCCTGGAATGGACTGAGACATCTGGGGGACTCTGGGAATGGTGGCAGGACCCTGGAGTTCTTCTTGCCTTTCCTGTGGAGATCGCCTCCTCTTGAGATGCGACGGGAACGCCGGGAATTCTTTCCAAACCACGCAGGGAAAGGATCCCTCCTCTCGAGCTAGGAGGCGGAATCGGGGCTCCTCTGGATATGGGCGGGACTCTCGTGCTTCCTCTCGAGCGGAGACGGGTATATCGGGGAACTTCTTGAGTTGCAGCAAGGGTGTGAAGGACCCTTTGGAAGTTCCACAGGTTAGTTGTGATTAGCCTCGGACGCCTCAGTGGAAATGGGCCTCATCTCGCATGGGACGGCAGATCTCCTGGATTTTCTCGAGTTTTGGAAGTGCTCTCGACTTACGATGGGGGGACCCGCTCTGGTGGCCTCAGGAAAGGCCAGTCCCCATGCGAGTTGCTCGGGGGCCTCTCGGGATTCCTCTCCCTTCGATGCCGGGGACTAACACCTTGTGTGGAGTCAGTACCGGAACCTGAGGATTCCTCTCCAGTGCTGTCATGGATCTTGGGGTACTTCTGGAGTCTCCCCAGGTGAGTCAGTCCACGTCTCGAGTGGGGGCATACAGGTGCGCTTTCCTCCTGAGCTGTAGCAGCAGTGTCACTCTTCCCTTCGCGTGGATCAAATGATCTGTGGCTTTCCCTCGAGGCTTTCCCACAGGGCTGTCCGACCGTGCCACCGTGTTGTGAGTCGATCCTCGGCTTGAAATTCGAGGCAGTGCAGGGAAAACAGGTTTCCCTGGAATGGACTGAGTCATCTGGGGGACTCTGGAATGGTGGCACGACCCTGGAGTTCCTCTCGCCTTTCCTGTGGAGAGCGCATCCTCTTGAGATGCGACGGGAACGCCGGGAATTCTTTCCCGACCACGCAGTGGAAAGGATCCCTCCTATCGAGGTATGAGGCGGAAACGGGGTTCCTCTGGATGTGGGCGGGACTCTCGTGCTTCCTTTCCAGTGGAGACGGGTATGTCGGGAAACTTCTTGAGTTGCAGCAAGGGTGTGAAGGACCCTTTGGAAGTTCTAGAGGCTCGGTGTTATTAGCCTCGAGACGCCTCAACAGAAATGGGCCTCATCTCGCCTGGAGGGGGAACCTCCTGGATTTTCTCGAGATGCGGCAGGTGCTCTCGACTTAAGACGGGGACCTCAGGGACGCATTCTGGTGGCCTCAGGAAAGGCCATTCCCCATGCGAGTTTCTCCGGGGCATCACGGGATTCCTGTCCAGTCGATGCCGGGGCCTAGGACCTTGTGTGGAGTCGGTGCCTGCTCCTGAGGCTTCCTCTCCAGTACTGACATGAACCTTGGGGTACTTCTGGAGTCTCCCCAGGGGAGTCGGTCCTTGTCTCGAGTGGGGCTTGCACGTGCGCTTTCCTCCCGAGCTGGCAGCAGCAGTGTCACGCTTCCATTCGCGTGGATCAAGAGATCAGTGGCTTTCCTTCGAGGCTTTCCCACGAGGCTTTCCCATGAGGCTTTCCCACATGGCTGTCCCACGTGCCACCGTGGTGTGAGTCGATCCTCGGCTTGAAAGTCGAGGCAGTGCAGGGAAAACAGGTTTCCCTGGAATGGACTGAGACATCTGGGGGACTCGGGAATGGTGGCACGACCCTGGAGTTCCTCTCGCCTTTCCTGTGGAGAGCGCCTGCTCATGAGTTGCGACGGGAACGCCGGGAATTCTTTCCCGAACACGCAGTTGAAAGGATCCCTTCTCTCGAGCTAGGAGGCGGAAACGGGGCTCCTCTGGATGAGGGCGGGTCTCTCGTGCTTCCTGTCGAGTGGAGACGGGTATGTCGGGGAACTTCTTGAGTTGCAGCAAGGGTGTGAAGGACCCTTTGGAAGTTCCAGAGGTTAGGTGTGATTAGCCTCGAGACGCCTCAGCGGAAATGGGCCTCATCTCGTCTGGAGGGGAGAACCTCCTGGATTTTCTCGAGTTGCAGCAGGTGCTCTCGACTTACGACGGGGACCTCAGGGACCCGCTGTGCTGGCCTCAGGGAAGGCCAGGGCCCATGCGAGTAGCTCGGGGGCCTCTCAGGATTCCTCTCCCGTCGATGCCGGGGCCTAAGACCTTGTGTGGACTCGGTGCCGGAACCTGAGGATTCCTCTCCAGTGCTGACATGGATCTTGAGGTACTTCTGGAGTCTTCCCAGGGGAGTCAGTCCTCGTCTCGAGTGGGGGCATGCACGGGCGCTTTCCTCTCCAACTGTAGCAGCAGTGTCACACTTCCCTTCGCGTGGATCAAGGGATCTGTGGCTTTCCCTCGAGGCTTTCCCACGAGGCTTTTTCACGAGGCTTTCCCACAGGGTTGTCCCACGTGCCACCGTGGTGTGAGTCGATCCTCATCTTGAAGGTCGAGGCAGTGCAGGAGAAACAGGTTGCCCATGGAATGGACTGAGACATCTGGGGGACTCTGGGAATGGTGGCACGACCCTGGAGTTCCTCTCGCCTTTCTTGTGGAGAGCGCCTCCTCTTGAGATGCGACGGGTAACGCCGGGAATTCTTTCCCAGACCACGCAGTGAAAGGATCCCATCCTCTCGAGCTAGGAGGCGGAAAACGGGCTCCTCTGGATGTGGGCGGGACTCTCGTGCTTCCTCTCGAGTGGAGACGGGTAATGTCGGGGAACTTCTTGAGTTGCAGCAAGGGTGTGAAGGACCCTTTTGGAAGTTCCAGAGGTTAGCTGTGATTAGCCTCGAGACGCCTCAGCGGAATTGGCCTCATCTCGGCCTAGAGGGGAGAACCTCCTGGATTTTCTCGAGTTGCGGCAGGTGCTCTCGACTTAACGACGGGGAGCCTCAGGGACTCCGCTCTGGTGGCCTCAGGAAAGGCCAGTCCCCATGCGAGTTGCTCGGGGGCCATCTCGGGATTCCTCTCCCCGTCGATGCCGGGGCCTAAGACCTTGTGTGGATTCGGTGGCCGGAACTCTGAGGATTCCTCTCCAGTGCTGACATGGATCTTGGGGTACTTCTGGGAGTCTCCCCAGGGGAGTCAGTCCTCGTCTCGAGTGGGGGCAATGCACCGGACGCTTTTCCTCCCGAGCTGTAGCAGCAGTGTCACGCTTCTCCTTCGCGGTGAATCAAGGGATCATGTGGCTTTCCCTCGAGGCTTTCCCACGAGGCTTATCCCACAGGGCTGTCCCACGTGCCACCGTTGGTGTGAGTCGATCATCGGCTTGAAAGTCGAGGCAGTGCAGCGGAAAACATGGATTTCCCTGGGAATGGACTGAGACAGGACTCTGGGAATGGTGACACGACCCTGAGATCCTCTCGCCTTTGCTGGTGGAGAGCTGCCTCCTCTTGAGATGTGACGGGAACGCCGGGAATTCTTTCCCGGACCACGCAGGGAAAGGATCCCTCCTCTCGAGCTAGGAGGCGGAAATCAGGGGCTCCTCTGGATGGGGGTGGGACTCTCATTGCTTCCTCTCGAGTGGAGACGGGTATGTCGGGGAACTTTCTTTGAGTTGCAGCAAGGGTGTGAAGGACCCGTTGGAAGTTCCAGAGTGATTAGGCTGCGATTAGGCCTCGAGACAGCCTCAGCGGAAATGGGCCTCATCTCGCCCTGGAGGGGAGAACCTCCTGTGATTTTCTCGAGTTGCGGCAGGTGCTCTCGACTTACGACGGGACCTCAGGGACCCGCTCTGGTGGCCTCAGGAAAGGCCAGGCCCCATGCGAGTTGCTCGGAGGACCTCTCGGGATTCCTCTCACTGTCGATGCTGGTGGGCACTAAGACCTTGTGTGGAGTCGGTGCCTGGAAACCTGAGGATTCCTCTCGCAGTGCTGACATGGATCTTGGGTACTTCTGGAGTCTCCCCAGGGGCGTCAGTTCTCGTCTTCGAGTGGGGGCATGCACGTGTAGCGATTTCCTTCCGAGCTGTAGCAGCAGTGTCGACGCTTCCCTTCGCGTGGATCAAAGGGATCTGTGGCTTTCGCCACGAGGCTTTTCCAAAGCGGCTTTCCCACGAGGCTTTCCCACAGGGCTGTCCCACATGCCACCAGTGAGTGTGAGTGCGATCCTCGGCTTGAAAGTCGAGGCAGTGCAAGGGAAAACATGGTTTCCCTGGAATGGACTGAGATCATCTGGGGGACTCTGGGAATGGGTGGCACGACCCTGGCAGTTCCTCGTCCTTTCCTGTGGAGAGGCACCTCCTCGTTGAGATGCGACGGGAAACGCCGGCGAATTCTTTCGACCGAACACGGCAGGGAAAGGATCCCTCCTCTCGAGCTAGGAGGCGGAAACGGGCTCCTCTGCGATGTAGGGCGTGACTCTCGTGCTTCCTCTCGAAGTGGAGACGGGTATGTCAGGGGAACTTCTTGAGGTTGCAGCAAGGGTGTGAAGGAACCTTTGGAATGTTCCAGATGGTTAGATGCTGATTAGCCTCGAGACGCCCCAGCACGAATGGGCCTCATCTACGCCTGGCAGGGGAGAACCTCCTGGATTTTCTCGCAGTTGCGGGCATGTGCTCTCTGACTTATCGACGGTGGACCTCATGGACTCCGCTCTGGTGGCCTCAGGAAAGGCCAGTCCCCATGCGAGTTGCGCGGGGGCATCTCGGGATTCCTCTCACTGTCGATGCCTGTGGATCTAAGAGCCTTGTGTGGATGTCGGTGCTCGGAACCTGAGGATTACTCTCCAGTGCTGACATTGGAATCTATGGGGTTACTTCTGGAGTCTCCCTCAGGGGAGTCAGTCCTCCGTCTCGAGTGGGGGCATGCACGTGCTGCTTTCCTCCCGAGCTGTAGACAGCAGAGTCACGCTTTCCCTTGCACGTGGATCAAGGGATCTGTGGCTTTCCCGAGGCTTCCCACGAGGCTTCCCACCTTCCCAGGCTTTCCCACAAGTCTTTCCACGAGTTCCAGGGTCGTGACACCATTCCAGAGTCCCCCAGATGTCTCAGTCCATTCCAGGGAAACCTGTTTTCCCTGCACTGCCTCGACTTTCAAGCCCAGGGTCGACTTTCACCACGGTGGCACGTGGGACAGCCCTGTGGGAAAGCCTCGTGGAAAGTCTCATGGGAAAGCCTCGAGGGAAAGCCACAGATCCTTGAACCAGGCGAAGGGAAGAGTGACACTGCTGCTACAGCTCGGGAGGAAAGCACACGTGCATGCCCCCACTCGAGACGAGGACTGACTCCCTGGGGAGACTCCAGAAGTACCCCAAGATCCATATCAGCACTGGAGAGGAATCCTCTGGTTCTGGCACCGACTCCAAACAAGGTCTTAGGACCCGGCATCGACGGGAGAGAATCCTGAGAGGCCACCGTGCAACTCGCATGGGTACTGCATTTCCTCAGGCCAAACAGAGCGTTCCCTGAGGTCCCCGTCATAGGTCGAGAGCACCTGCGGCAACTTGAAAAATCCAGGTGTTGTCCTTCCAGGAGAGATGGGCCGATTTCCGCTGGGCGTCTCGAGGCTAATCACACTTAACTCTGGAATTTCCAAAGAGTCCTTCACACCCTTGCTGCAACTCAAGAAGTTCCCCCACATACCCGTCTCCACTCGAGAGGAGGCACGAGAGTCCCGCCACATCCAGAGGAGCCCCGTTCCGTCTCATAGCTCGAGAGGAGGGATCCTTTCCCAGCGTGATAACGAAAGAATTTCGGAGTCACTCTCTCCACAGGAAAGGCGAGAGGAACTCCTGTCATGCCACCATTCCCAGAGTCCCCCAGATGTCTCAGTCAATTCCAGGAAATCCTGTTTTTCCCTGCACTGCCTCGACTTTCAAGCCGAGGATCAACTCACACCATGGTGGTACGTGGGAAGCCTGTGGGAAAGCCTCGAGGGATAGCCTCGCCGGAAGGCCTCGTGGGAAAGCCTCTGGGAAACCTCAATGGAAAGCCACCCTTGATCCACGCGAAGGGAAGTGAAACAGCTGCCACAGCTATGGAGGAAAGCGCACGTGCATACCCCACTCGAGACGAGGACTGACTCCCCTGGGGACTCCAGAAGTACCCCAAGATCCATGTCAGCACTGGAGAGGAATCCTCAGGTTCCGGAACCGACTTCCACACAGGTCTTAGGCCCCGGCATCGACGGGAGAGGAATCCCGAGAGCCCCCGAGCAACTCGCATGGGACTGGCCTTTCCTGAGGCACCAGAGCGGGTCCCTGAGGTCCCCGTCGTAAGTCGAGAGCACCTGCGCACCTCGAGAAAATCCAGGAGGTTCTACCCTCCAGGCGAGATGAGGCCCATTTCCGCTGAGGCGTCTCGAGACTAATCACACCTAACCTCTGGAACTTCCAAAGGGTCCTTCACACCCTTGCTGCAACTCAAGAAGTTCCCCGACATACCCGTCTCCACTCGAGAGGAAGCACGAGAGTCCCGCCCACATCCAGAGGAGCCCCGTTTCCGCTCCTAGCTCGAGAGGAGGGATCCTTTCCCTGCGTGGTCGGGAAAGAATTCCGGCGTTCCCGTCGCATCTCAAGGGACGCGCAATCCAAGGGAAAGGCGAGAGGAACTCCAGGGTCGTGCCACCATTCCAGAGTCCCCCAGATGTCTCAGTCCGTTCCAGGGAAACCTGTTTTCCCTGCACTGCCTCGACTTTCAAGCCGAGGATCGACTCACACCCCTGGCACGTGGAACAGCCTGCGACAGCCCTGTGGGAAAGCCTCGTGGGAAAGCCTCGAGGGAAAGCCACAGATCCCTTGACCCACGCGAAGGGAAGCGCGACACTGCTGCTACAGCTGGGAGGAAACAGCACGTGCATGCCCCCACTGGAGACGAGGACTGACTCCATTGGGAGACTCCAGAAGTACCCCAATATCATGTCGGCACTGGAGAGGAATCCTCAGGTTCTGGCACCGACTACACACAAGGTCTTAGGCCCGGCATCGACGGGAGAGGAATCCCGAGAGGACCCGAGCAACTCGAATGGGACTGGCCTTTCCTGAGGCCACCAGAGCGGTCCCTGAGGTCCCCGTCGTAAGTCGAGAGCACCTGCCGCAACTCGAGAAATCCAGGAGGTTCCCCTCCAGGCGAGATGAGGCCCATTTCGCTGAGGCGTCTCGAGGCTAATCACACCTAACCTCTGGAACTTCCAAAGGGTCCTTCACACCCTTGCTGCAACTCAAGAAGTTCCCGACATACCGTCTCCACTCGAGAGGAAGCACGAGAGTCCGCCCCATCCAGAGGAGCCCGTTTCCGCCTCCTAGCTCGAGAGGGAGGGATCCTTTCCCTGC
>NW_017219001.1:0-11622 GCF_001704415.2 Capra hircus | reverse complement strand
TCCAGAAGTACCCCCAGATCCATGTCAGCCTCTGGAGAGGAATCTTCAGGTTCAGGCACCGGCTCCACACAATTCTTAGGGCCCCGGCATCGAAGGGAGAGGAATCCCGAGAGCCCCCCGAGCAACTCGCATGGGGACTGGCCTTCCTGAGGCCCCCCGAGCGTGTCCCTTGGCTTTCGCACGAGGCTTCCCCACAGGCTTTTCCCACAGGCTTTCCCACAGGGGCTGTCCCACGTGCCACCGTGTTGTGAGTCGATCCTCGCTTGAAAGTCGGGCAGTGCAGGGAAAACAGGTTTCCCCTGGAATGGACTGAGACATCTGGGGAACTCTGGGAATGTGGCAGGACCCTGGAGTTCCTCTCGCCTTTCCTGTGGAGAGCGCCTCCACTTGAGATGTGACGGGAATGCCGGGAATTTTTTTCCCGACCACGCAGGGAAAGGATCCCTCCTCTCTAGCTAGCAGGCGGAAACGGGGCTCCTCTGGATGTGGGCGGGACTCTCGTGCTTCCTCTCGAGTGGAGACGGGTATGTCGGGGAACTTCTTGAGTTGCAGCAAGGGTGTGAAGGACCCTTTGGAAGTTCCAGATGTTAGATGTGATTAGCCTCGAGATGCCTCAGCGGAAATGGGCCTCATCTCGCCTGGAGGGGAGAACCTCCTGGATTTTCTCGAGTTGCCGCAGGTGCTCTCGACTTACGACGGGGACCTCAGGGACCCGCTCTGGTGGCCTCAGGAAAGGCCAGTCCCCATGCGAGTTGCTCGGGGGCCTCTCGGGTTTCCTCTCCCTTCGATGCCAGCGCCTAAGATCTTGTGTGCAGACGCTGCCGGAACCTGAGGATTCCTCTCCAGTGCAGACATGGATCTTGGTGTACTTCTGGAGTCTCCCCAGGGGAGTCAGTCTTCGTCTCGAGTGGGGGCATGCACGTGCGCTTTCCTCCCGGAGCTGTATCAGCAGTGTCAAGCTTCCCATCGCGTGGATCAATGGATCTGTGGCTTTCCATCGAGGCTTTCCCACAAGGATTTCCCACGAGGCTTTCCTGCAGGGCTGTCCCACGTGCCACCGTGGTTTGAGTCGATCCTCGGCTTGAAAGTCGAGCAGTGCAGGGAAAACAGGTTTCCCTGGAATGGTCTGAATCTTCTGGGGGACTCTGGGAATGGTGGCTCGAAACTGGAGTTCCTCTCGCCTTTACTGTGGAGAGCGCCTCCTTTTGAGATGCGACCGGGAACGCCGGGAATTCTTTCCTGACCACGCAGGGAAAGGATCCCTCCTCTCGATCTACGAGGCGGAAACGGGGCTCCTCTGGATGTGCGGGGAACTCTCGTGCTTCCTCTAGAGTGGAGACAGGTATGTCGGGGATCTTCTTTGAGTTGCAGCAAGGGGTGTGAAGGACCCTTTGGAAGTTCCAGAGTTTAGGTGTGATTAGCCTCGAGACGCCTCAGCGGAAATGGGCCTCCTCTCGCCTGGAGGGGAGAACCTCCTGGATTTTCTCGAGTTGCGGGAGGTGCTCCCGACTTACGACGGCGACCTCAGGGACCTGCTCTGGTGGCCTCAGGAAAGGCCAGTCCCCTTGCGAGTTGCTCAGGGGCCTTTCGGGGGCCTCTCGGGTTTCCTCTCCCGTCGATGCTTGGGCCTAAAACCTTGTGTGGAGTCAGTGCCGGAAACTGAGGTTTCCTCTCCAGTGCTGACATGGATCTTTGGGTACTTCTGGAGTCCCCCCAGCGGAGTCAGACCTCGTCTCGAGTATGGGCATGCACGTCCGCTTTCCTCCCGAGCTGTAGCAGCAGTGTCATGCTTCCCTTCGCGTGGATCAAGGGATCAGGGGCTTTCCCTCGAGGCTTTCCCACGAGGCTTTCCCACGAGGCTTTCCCACAGGGCTGTCCCACTTGCCACCGTGCTGTGAGTCGATCCTCGGCTTGAAAGTCGAGGCAGTGCAGGGAAAACAGGTTTCCCTGGAATGGACTGAGACATCTGGGGGACTCTGGGAATGTGGCACGAACCTGGAGTTCCTCTCGCCTTTCCTGTGGAGAGCGCCTCCACTTGAGATGCAACGGGAACGCCGGGAATTTTTTCCCGACCACGCAGGGAAAAGATCCCTCCCCTCGAGCTAGGAGGCGGAAACGGGGCTCCTCTGGATGTGTGCGGGACTCTCGTGCTTCCTCTCAAGTGGAGACGGGTATGTCAGGGAACTTCTTGAGTTGCAGCAAGGGTGTGAAGGACCCTTTGGAAGTTTCAGAGGTCAGGTGTGATTAGCCTCGTGATACCTCAGCGGAAATGGGACTCAGCTCGCCTGGAGGGGAGAACCTCCTAGATTTTCTCTAGTTGCGGCAGGTGCTCTCGACTTACGACGGGGATCTCAGGGACCCGCTGTGGTGGCCTCAGGAAAGGCCAGTCCCCATGCGAGTTTCTCTGGGGCCTCTCGGGATTCCTCTCCCGTCGATGCCGGAGCCTAAGACCTTGTGTGGAGTCGGTGCCGGAACCTGAGGATTCCTCTCCAGTGCTGACATGGATTTTGGGGTACTTCTGGAGTCCCCCAGGGGTGTCAGTCCTCGTCTCGAGTGGGGTCATGCACGTGCGCTTTCCTCCCGAGCTGTAGCAGCAGTGTCACGCTTCCCTTCGCGTGGATCAAGGGATCTGTGGCTTTCCCTCGAGGCTTTCCCACGAGGCTTTCCCACAGGGCTGTGCCACGTGCCATTGTGGTGTGAGTCGATCCTCGGCTTGAAAGTCGAGGCAGTGCAGGGAATACAGGTTTCCCTGGAATGGACGAAGACATCTGGGGGACTCTGGGAATGGTGGCACGACCCTGGAGTTCCTCTCGCCTTTCCTCTGGAGAGCGCCTCTTCTTGAGATGCGATGGGAACGCTGCGAATTCTTTCCCGACCACGCAGGGAAAGGATGAAACCTCTCGAGCGAAGAGGTGGAAACGGGGCTCCTCTGGATGTGGGCGGGACTCTCGTGCTTCCTCTCGAGTGGAGACGGGTATGTCGGGGAACTTGTTGAGTTGCAGCAAGGGTGTGAAAGACCCTTTGGAAGTTCCAGATGTTAGATGTTATTAGCCTCGAGATGCCTCAGCGGAAATGGGCCTCATCTCACCTGGAGGAGAGAACCTCCTGGATTTTCTCAAGTTGCGGCAGGTGCTCTCCACTTACGACTGGGACCTCAGGGACCCACTCTGGTGGCCTCAGGAAAGGCCAGTCCCCATGCGGGTTGCTCGGGGCCTCTCGGGATTACTCTCCCTTCGATGCTTGGGCCTAAGACCTTGTGTGGAGTCAGTGTCGGAACCTGAGGATTCCTATCCAGTGCTGACATGGATCTTGGGGTACTTCTGGAGTCTCCCCAGGGGAGTCAGTCCTCGTCTCGAGTGGGGGCATGCACGTGCTATTCCCTCCCGAGCTGAAGCAGCAGTGTCACTGTTCCCTTCGCGTATATCAAGGGATCTGTGGCTTTCCCTCGAGGCTTTCCCACAAGGCTTTCCCACGAGGCTTTCCCACAGGGCTGTCCCACGTGCCACCGTGGTGTGAGTCAATCCTCGGCTTGAGAGTCGAGGCAGTGCAGGGAAACAGGTTTCCCTGGAATGGCCTGAGACATCTGGCGGACTCTGGGAATGGTGGCAAGACCCTGGAGTTCCTCTTGCCTTTCCTGTGGTTGCGCCTCCTCTTGAGATGCGACTGGAACGCCGTGAATTCTTTCCGGATAACGCAGGGAAAGGATCCTTCCTCTCGAGCTATGAGGCGGAAACGGGCTCCTCTGGCTGTGGGCAAGACTCTCGTGCTTCCTTTTGAGTGGAGAGGGGTATTTCGGGGAACTTCTTGAGTTGCAGTTAGGGTTTGAAGGCCCCTTTGTTAGTTCCAGACGCTTGTTGATTAGCCTCGAGACGCCTCGTCGGATATGGGCCATATCTCGCCTGGAGGGGAGAACCTCCTGGATTTTCTCGAGATGCAGCAGGAGCTTTCGACTTACGACTTGGACCTCAGAGACCCGCTCTGGTGGCCTCATGAAAGGCCAGTCCCCATGCAAGTTCCTCGGGGGCTTCTCGGGATTTCTCTCCCGTCGATGCCGGGGCCTAAGATCTTGTGTGGAGTCGGTGCCGGAACCTTAGGATTTCTCTCCTGTGCTGCAATGGATCTTGGGGTACTTCTGGAGTCTCCCCAGGGGAGTCAGTCCTCTTCTCGAGTGGGGGCATGCACGTGCGCTTTCCTCCGGAGCTGTAGCAGCAGTGTCACGCTTACATTTGCTTGGATCAAGGGGTCTGTGGCTTTCCCTCGAGGCTCTCCCACGAGGTTTTCCCACGAGGCTTTCCCACGAGGCTTTCCCACAGGGCTGTCCCACGTGCCACCGTGGTGTGAGTCGATCCGTGGCTTGAAAGTCGAGGCAGTGCAGGGAAAACAGTTTTCCCTGGAATGGACTGAGACATCTGGGGGACTCAGGGAATGATGGCACGACCCTGCAGTTCCTCTCGCCTTTCCTGTGGAGAGCGCCTCCTCTTGAGATGCGACGGGAACGCCAGGAATTCTTTCCCAACCACGCAGGGAAAAGATCCCTCCTCTCGAACTAGGAGGCGGAAGCGGGGCTCCTCTTGATGTGAGCGGGACTCTCGTGCTTCCTTTCAGGTGGAGACGGGTATGTCGGGGAACTTCTTGAGTTGCAGCAAGGGTGTGAAGGACCCTTTAGAAATTCCAGATTTTAGATGTGATTAGCCTCGGTACGCCTCAGCGGAAATGGGCCTCATCTCGCCTGGAGGGGAGAACCTCCTGGATTTTCTCGAGTTGCGGCAGGTTATCTCGTCTTACGACGGGGTCCTCAGGGACCCGCTCTGGTGGCCTCAGGAAAGGCCAGTTCCCATGCGGGTTGCTGGGGGGCCTCTCGGGATTCCTGTCCCGTCGATGCCGGGGCCTAAGATCTTGTGTGGAGTCTGTGCCAAAACCTGAGGATTCCTCTCCATTGCCGAGATGTATCTTGGGGCACTTCTGGAGTCTCCCCAGGGGAGTAAGTCCTCGTCTCGAGTGGGAGCATGCACGTGCGCTTTCCTCCGAGCTGTAGCAGCAGTGTTGAGCTTCCCTTCGCGAGGATCAAGGGATCTGTGGCTTTCCCTCGAGGCTTTCAGACGAGGCTTTTCCACGAGGCTTTCCCACAGGGATGTCCCACGTGCCGCCGTGGTGTGAATCGATCCTCGGCTTGAACGTCGAGGCAGTGCAGGGAAAACAGGTTTCCCTGGAATGGACTGAGATATCTGGGGGGACTCTGGGAATGGTGGCATGACCCAGGAGTTCCTCTGGCCTTTCCTGTGGAGAGCGCCTCCTCTTGAGCTGCGACGGGAAAGCCGGGAATTCTTCCCCGACCACGCAGGGAAAGGATCCCTCCTCTCGAGTTAGGAGGCGGAAACGGGACTCCTCTGGATGTGGGCGGGACTCTCTTGCTTCCTCTTGAGGGGAGACGGGTATGTCGGGGAACTTCTTAAGTTGCAACAAGGGTTTGAGGGACCCTTTGGAAGTTGCAGAGGTTAGGTGTGATTAGCCTCGAGACGCCTCAGCGGAAATGGGCCTCATCTCGCCTGGAGGGGAGAACCTCCTGGATTTTCTCGAGTTGCGACAGGTGCTCTCGACTTATGATGGGGACCTCAGGGACCCGCTCTGGTGGCCTCAGGAAAGGCCAGTCCCCATGCGAGTTTCTCTGGGGCCTCTCGGGATTCCTCTCCCGTCGATGCCGGGGCCTAAGACCTTCTGTGGAGTCGGTGCCGGAACCTGAGGATTCCTCTCCAGTGCTGACATGGAACTTGGGGTACTTCTGGAGTCTCCCCAGTGGAGTCAGTCCTCGTCTCGTGTGGGGGCATGCAGGTGTGCTTTCCTCCCGAGCTGTAACAGCAGTGTCGCTCTTCCCTTCGCGTGGATCAAGGGATCTGGGTCTTTCCCTCCAGGCTTTCCCACGAGGTTTTCCCACGACGGCTTTCCCACAGGGCTGTCCCACGTGCCCACCTTGGTGTGAGTCGATCCTTCCCTTGAAAGTCGAGGCAGTGCAGGGAGAAACAGGTTTACCTGGAATGGACTGAGACTTCTGGGGGACTCTGTGAATGGTGGCACGACCCTGAACTTCCTCTCGCCTTTCCTGTGGAGAGCGCCTCCTCTTGAGATGCGTCGGAAACGCCGGGAATTCTTTCCCGACCACGCAGGGAAAGGATCCCTCCTCTCGAGCTAGGAGGCGGAAACGGGGCTCCTCTGAATGTGTGCGGGACTCTCGTGCTTCCACTCGTGTCGAGACGGGTATGTCGGGGAACTTCTTGAGTTGCAGCATGGGTGTGAAGGACCCTTTGGAAGTTCCAGAGGTAAGGTGTGATTAGCCTCGAGATACCTCAGCAGAAATAGGTCTCAGCTCGCCTGGAGGGAGAACCTCCTGGATTTTCTCGAGTTGCGGCTGGTGCTCTCGACTTACGACGGGGAACTCAGGGACCCGCTGTGGTGGCCTCAGGAAAGGCCAGTCCCCATGCGAGTTGCACGGGGGCCTCTCGGGATTCCCTCTCCTGTCGATGCCGGGGCCTTAGATCTTGTGTGGACTCGGTGCCGGAACCTGAGGATTCCTCTCCAGTGCTGACATGGATCTTGGGGTACTTCTGGAGTCTCCCCAGGGCAGTCAGTCCTCTACTCGAGTGGGGGCATGCACGTGCGCTTTCCTCCCGAGCTGTAGCAGCAGAGTCACGCTTCCCTTCGCGTGGATCAACGGATCTGTGGCTTTCCATCTAGGCTTTCCCAAGAGTCTTTCCCACGAGGCTTTCTCACAGGGCTGTCCCACGTGCCACCGTGGTGTGAGTCGATCCTCGGCTTGAAAGTCGAGGCAGTGCAGGGAAAACAGGTTTCCCTGGAATGGACTGAGACATCCAGGGGACTCTGGGAATGGTGGACACGACCCTGAAATTCCTCTCGCCTTTCCGGTGGAGAGCGCCTCCTCTTGAGATGTGACGGAACACCGGGAATTCCATCCCGACCCCGCAGTGAAAGGATCCCTCCTCTCCAGCTAGGAGGCGGAAACGGGGCTCCTCTGGATGTGGGCAGGACTCTCGTGCTTCCTCTCGAGTGGAGACGGGTATGTCGGGGAATTTCTTGAGTTGCAGCAAGGGTGTGAATGACCCTTTGGAAGTTCCAGAGGTAAGTTGTGATTAGCCTTGAGATACCTCAGCGGAAATTGGACTCAGCTCGCCTGCATGGGAGAACCTCCTGGATTTTCTCGAGTTGCGGCATGTGCTCTCGTCTTACGACGGGGACCTCTGGGACCCGCTCTAGTGGCCTCAGGAAAGGCCAGTCCCCATGCGAATTGCTCTGCGGCCTCTCGTGTTTCCTCTCCCGTCGATGCCAGCGCCTAAGATCTTGCGTGGAGACGCTGCCGGAACCTGAGGATTCCTCTCCAGTGCAGAAATGGATCTTGGTGTACTTCTGGAGTCTCCCCAGGGGAGTCAGTCTTCGTCTCCAGTGGGGGCATGCACGTGCGCTTTCCTCCCGAACTGAAGAAGCAGTGTCACGCTTCCCTTCGCTTGGATCAATGGATCTGTGGCTTTCACTCGAGGCTTTCCCACAAAGCTTTCCCACGAGGATTTCCGGCAGGGCTGTCCCACGTGCCCACCGTGGTGTGAGTCGATCCTCGTCTTGAAAGTCGAGGCAGTGCATGGGAAAACAGGTTTCCCTGGAATGGACTGAAACTTCTGAGGGACTCTGGGAATGGTGGCACGACCCTGGAGTTCCTCTCCCCTTTCCTGTGGAGAGCAGCCTCCTCTTGAGATGCGACGGGAACGCCTGGGAATTCTTTCCCGACAACGCAGGGAAAGGATCCCTTCTCTCGAGCTAGGAGGAGGAAACGGAGCTCCTCTGGATGTGCGGGGAAACTCTCGTGCTTCCTCTCGGGTAGAAACGGATATGTCGGGGAACTTCTTGAGTTGCAGCAAGGGTGTGAAGGACCCTTTGGAGGTTCCAGAGGTTAGGTTTGATTAGCCTCGAGACGTCTCAGCGGAAATGGGCCTCATCTCGCCTGGAGGGGAGAACCTCCTGGATTTTCTCGAGTTGCGGCAGGTGCTCTCGACTTACGATAGGGACCTCAGGGACCCGCTCTGTTGGCCTCAGGAAAGGCCAGTCCCCATGCGAGTTGCTCGGTGGCCTCTGGGGATTCCTCTCCCGTCGATGCCGGGGCCTAAGATCTTGTGTGGAGTAGGTGCCGGAACCTGAGCATTCACCTCCAGTGCTGACATGGATCTTGGGGTACTTCTGGAGTCTCCCCAGGGGAGTCAGTCGTCGTCTCGAGTGGGAGAATGCACGTGCGCTTTCCTCCCGAGCTGAAGCAGCAGTGTCACGCTTCCCTTCGCGTGGATCAAGGGATCAGGCGCTTTCCCTCGAGGCTTTCCAACGAGGCTTTCCCAGGAGGCTTTCCCACAGGGCTGTCCCACGTGCCACCGTGGTGTGAGTCGATCATCGGCTTGAAAGTCGAGGCAGTGCAGGGAAAACAGGTTTCCCTGGAATGGACGGAGAACTCTTGGGGACTCTGGGAATGGTGGCACGACCCTGGAGTTTCCTCTAGCCTTTCCTGTGGAGAGCGCCTCCCCTTGAGATGCGACGGGAACGCTGGGAATTCTTTCCCGACCACGCAGGGAAAGGATACTTCCTCTAAAGCTAGGAAGCGGAAAAGGGGCTCCTCTGGATGTGGTCCGAACTCTCGTGCTTCCTCTCGAGTGGTGACGGGTATGTCGGGGAACTTCTTGAGTTGCAGGAAAGGTGTGAAGGACCCTTTGGAAGTTCCAGTGGTTAGGTTTGATTAGCCTCGAGACGCCTCAGCAGGAAATGGGCCTCATCTCGCCTGGAGGGGAGAACCTCCTGGATTTTGTCGAGTTGCGGCAGGTGCTCTCGACTTACGACGAGGCCCTCAGGGACCCGCTCTGGTGGCCACAGGAAAGCCCAGTCCCCATGCGAGTTGCACTGGGGCCTCTCGGGATTGTTCTCCCGTCGATGCCAGGCGCCTAAGACCTTGTGTGGATTCGGTGCCGGAACCTGAGGATTCCTCTCCAGTGCTGACATGGATCTTGGGGTACTTCTGGAGTCCCCCCAGAGGTGTCAGTCCTCGTCTCGAGTGGGGCCTTGCACGTGAGCTTTCCTCCCGAGCTGAAGCAGCAGTGTCACGCTTCCCTTCGCGTGGATCAAGGGACTGTGTCTTTCCCTCCAGGCTTTCCAACGAGGCTTTCCCACAGGGCTGTCCCACGTGCCACCGTGTTGTGAGTCGATCCTCGGCTTGAAAGTCGAGGCAGTGCAGGGAAAACAGGTTTCCCTGGAATGGAGTGAGACATCTGGGGAACTCTGGGAATGTGGCAGGACCCTGGAGTTCCTCTCGCCTTTCCTGTGGAGAGCGCCTCCTCTTGAGATGTGACGGGAATGCCGGGAATTCTTTCCCGACCACGCAGGTAAAGGATCCCTGCTCTCGAGCTAGCAGGCGGAAACGGGGCTCCTCTGGATGTGGGCGGGACTCCTGTGCTTCCTCTCGAGTGGAGACGGGTATGTCGGGGAACTTCTTGAGTTGCAGCAAGGGTGTGAAGAATCCTTTGGAAGTTCCAGAGGTTAGGTTTGATTAGCCTCGAGACGTCTCAGCGGAAATGGGCCTCATCTCGCCTGGAGGGGAGAACCTCCTGGATTTTCTAGAGTTGCGGCAGGTGCTCTCGACTTACGACAGGGACCTCAGGGACCGCTCTGGTGGCCTCCGGAAAGGCCCAGTCCCCATGCGAGTTGCTCGGGGGCCTCTGGGGATTCCCCTTCAGTCGATGCAGGACCTAAGATCTTGTGTGGAGTACGTGCCAGAACCTGAGCATTCACCTCCAGTACTGACATGGATCTTGGGGGGTACTTCTGGAGTCTCCCCAGGGGAGTCAGTCGTCGTCTCGATTGGGGGAATGCACGTGCGCTTTCCTCCCGAGCTGAAGCTGCAGTGTCACGCTTCCCTTCGCGTGTATCAAGGGATCAGGGGCTTTCCCTCGAGGCCTTTCCAACGAGGCTTTCCCACGAGGCTTTCCCACAGGGCTGTCCCACGTGCCACCGTGTTGTGAGTCGACCCTCGGCTTGAAGGTCGAGGCAGTGCAGGGAAAACAGGTTTCCCTGGAATGGAGTGAGACATCTGGGGAACTCTGGGAATGTGGCACGACCCTGGAGTTCCTCTCGCCTTTCCTGTGGAGAGCGCCTCCTCTTGAGATGTGACGGAAATGCCGGGAATTCATTCCCGACCACGCAGGTAAATGATCCCTCCTCTCGAGCTAGCAGGCGGAAACGGGGCTCCTCTGGATGTGGGCGGGACTCTCGTGCTTCCTCTCGAGTGGAAACGGGTATGTCGGGGAACTTCTTGAGTTGCAGCAAGGGTGTGAAGGACCCTTTGGAAGTTCCAGATGTTAGATGTGATTAGCCTCGAGATGCCACAGGGGAAATGCGCCTCATCTCGCCTGGAGGGGAGAACCTCCTGGATTTTCTCGAGTTGCGGCAGGTGCTCTCGACTTACGACGGGGACCTCAGGGACCCGCTCTGGTGGCCTCAGGAAAGGCCAGTCCCCATGCGAGTTGCTCGGGGCCCTCTCGTGATTCCTCTCCCCTCGATGCCAGCGCCTAAGACCTTGTGTGGAGACGCTGCCGGAACCTGAGGATTCCTCTCCAGTGCAGAAATGGATCTTGGTGTACTTCTGGAGTCTCCCCAGGGGAGTCAGTCTTCGTCTCCAGTGGGCATGCACGTGCGCTTTCCTCCCGACCTGAAGCAGCAGTGTCACGCTTCCCTTCTTGGATCAAGGATCTGTGGCTTTCACTCAAGGCTTTCCCACAAAGCTTTCCCACGAGGCTTTCCAAGGGTTGTCCACGGTGCCACCGTGGTGTGAGTCGATCCTCGGCTTGAAAGTCGTGGCAGTGCAGGGAAAACAGGTTTCCCTGGAATGGACTGAAACTTCTGGGGACTCTGGAATGGTGACACGACCCTGGAGTTCCTCTCCCTTTCCTGTGGAGAGCGCCTGCCTCTTGAGATGCGACGGAACGCCGGGAATTCTTTCCCGACCACGCAGGGAAAGGATCCCTCCTCTCGAGCTAGGAGGCGGAAACGGGGCTCCTCTGGATGTGGGCGGGACTCTCGTGCTTCCTCTCGAGTGGAGACGGGTATGTCGGGGAACATCTTGAGTTGCAGAATGGTGTGAAGGACCCTTTGGAAGTTCCAGAGGTTAAGTGTGAATAGCCTCGAGACCCCCAGCGGAAATGGGCCTCATCTCGTCTGGCGGGGAGAACCTCCTGGATTTTCTCGAGTTGCGGCAGGTGCTCTCGACTTACGACTGGGACCTCAGGGACCCGCTCTGGTGGCCTCAGGAAAGGCCAGTCCCCATGCGTTGCTCGGGGCCTCTCGGGATTCCTCTCCGTCGATGCTGGCGCCTAAGACTTGTGTGGAGTCAGTGCTGGAACCTGAGATTCCTCTCCAGTGCTGACATGGATCTTGGGGTACTTCTGGAGTCTCCCCAGGGGAGTCAGTCCTCGTCTCGAAGAGGGGCATGCACGTGCGCTTTCCTTCCGAGCTGTAGCAGCAGTGTCACGCGTTCCTTCACGTGGATCAAGGAATCTGTGGCTTTCCCACGAGTCTTTCCACACAGGG
>NW_017219000.1:0-11622 GCF_001704415.2 Capra hircus | reverse complement strand
TGGTAGAGCGCCTCCTGCTTGAGATGCGACCGGAAGTGCGGGAATTCTTTCGCCGACCACCGGCAGGGAAAGGATCCCTCTCCTCGAGCTAGAGGCGGAAACGGGCGTCCTCTCGGATGTGGGGCGGACTCTCGTGCTTCCGTCTTGGAGTGGAGGCCGGTATGTCGGGGAACTATTGAGTTGCAGCATAGGGTGTGAAAGCCTTTGAGTTCCATGATGTTAGATGTGATTAGGCCTCGAGACCACCTCTGGCGGAAAATGAGCCCTCATCTCGCCTGAGGGGATAACATCCTGGATTTTCTCGAAGTTGTGGGCAGGTGCTCTCACTTACGACGGGGGTCCTCAGGAACACCGATCTGGTGGCCTCAGGAAAGGCCGTCCCATTGCGAGTTGCTCGGGGCGTCGGGATTCTCTCACGTCGATGCGGGCCTAAGACTCTTGTGTGGAAAGTCGGTGCCGGAACCGTGAGGATTCCTCTCAGTGCTGACATGGATCTTGGGGTACTTCCTGGAGTCTCCCCAGGGGAGTCAGTCCTCGTCTCGAATCGGGGCATGCACGTGCGCTTTCATTCCGAGCTGTAAGCTGGCAGTGTCGTCTCCCTTCACGTGATCAAGGGATCTGTGGCTTCCCCCCTCGAGGCTTTCCACGAGGCTTTCCCACAGGGCTGTAACAGGGCCACCCGTGGTGTGAGTCGATCCTCGGCTTGAGAAGTCGAGGCAGTGCAGGGAAAACAGGTTTGCCCTGGAAATGGACTGAGACATCCTGGGGGAGTCTGGGGAAATGTAGGCACGACCCTGGAGTTCCTCTCGCCTTTCCTGTGGAGAGCGGCCTCTTCTTGAGATGCGACGGGAACGCGGGAATTCTTTCCCGACCTGCAGGGAAAGGATCCCTCCTCTTGAGGCTAGGAAGGCAAGAAAGACGGCTTCTGCCTCTGGATGTTGGCGGACTTCTCCGTGCTTCCCTCCTCGGCCAGGAAAGGCTAGAGAACTTCAGGGTCGTGCCATTCCCAGGGTCCCAGATGTCTCAGTCCATTCCAGGAAACCTGTTTTCCTTCACTGCCTCGACTTTTAAGCCGAGGATGCGACTCACACCACGATGGCACGTGGGACATCCATGTGGGAAAGCCTCTTGGAAAGCCTCGGGGGAAAGCCTCGAGGTAAAGCCCACAGATCCCTTGATCCACGCGAAGGAAAGCGTGACATTGCTGCAACAGTCGGGAGAAAGCACACGTGCAAGCCCCCACTCGAGACGAGGACTGACTCCCCTGGGGAGACTCCAGAACTTCCCAAAGATCCATGTCAGCACTGGAGAGGAATCCTCAGGTTCCGGCACCGACTCCACACAAGGTCTTAGGTCCCAGCATAGACAGGAGAGGAATCCCGAGAGGCCCACGAGCAACTCGCATGGGGACTGGCCTTTCCTGAGGCCACCAGAGTGGGTCCCTGAGGTTCCTGTCGTAAGTGGAGAGCACCTTCCGCAACTCGAGAAAATTCAGGAGGCTCTCGCCTCCAGGCGAGATGAGGCCGATTTCCGCTGAGGCGTCTCGACGCTAATCACACCTAAATTCTGCAACTTCCAAAGGGTCCTTCACACCCCTTGCTGCAACTCAAGAAGTTCCCCGACACACCTGTCTCCACTCGAGAGGAAACACGAGAGTCCCGCTCGCATCCAGAGGAGCCCTTTCCTCCTCCTAGCTCTAGAAGAGGATTCTTTACCTGCGTGATCTGGAAAGATTTCCCGGCGTTTCCGTCGCATCTCAAGAGGAGGCGCTCTCCACAGGAAAGGCGAGAGGAACTCCAGGGTCGTGCCACCATTCCCAGAGTCCCCCTGTTGTCTCAGTCCATTCCAGTGAAACCTGTTTTCCCTGCACTGCCTCGACTTTGAAGCCGAGGATCGACTCACCACGGTGGCACGAGGGAAAACCCTGTGGGAAAGCCTCGTGGGAAAGCCTCGTGTGAAAGCCTCAAGGGAAAGCCACAGATCCCTTGATCCACGCGAAGGGAAGACTGACACTGCTGCTATAGCTCGGAAGGAAAGCGCACGTGCATGCCCCCACTAGAGACGATTACTGACTCCCCTGGGGAGACTCCAGAAGACCTCAAGATCCATGTCAGCACTGGAGAGGAATACTCAGGTTCTGGCACCGACTCCACACAAGGTCTTAGGCCCCGGCATCAACGGGAGAGGAATCCCGAGAGGCCCCCGAGCAACTGGCATGGGGACTGGCCTTTCCTGAGGCCACCAGAGCGGGTCCCTGAGGTCCCCGTCGTAAGTCGAGAGCACCTGCCACAACTCGAGAAAATCCAGGAGGTTCTCCCCTCCAGGCAAGATGAGGCCCATTTTCGCTGAGGCGTCTCCAGGCTAATCACACCTAACCTCTGGAACTTCCACAGGGTCCTTCACACACTTGCTGCAACTCAAGAAGATCCCCGACATTCTCGTCTCCACTCGAGAGGAAGCACGAGAGTCCCGCACACATCCAGAGGAGCCCCTTTTTCCCCTCCTAGCTCAAGAGGAGGGATCCTTTCCCTGCGTGGTTGGGAAAGAATTCCCGGCGTTCCCGTCGTATCTCAAGAGCAGGCGCTCTCCACAGGAAAGGCGAGAGGAACTTCAGGGTCCTGCCACCATTCCCAGAGTCCCCCAGATGTATCAGTCCATTCCAGAGAAACGTGTTTTCCCTGCACAGCCTCGACTTTCAAGCCGAGGATCGACTCACACCACGGTGGCACGTGGGACAGCCCTGTGGGAAAGCCTCGTGGGAAAGCCTCATGGGAAAGCCTCGAGGGAAAGCCACAGATCCCTAGATCCACGCGAAGGGAAGCGTGATACTGCTGCTACAGCTCGGGAGGAAAGCGAACGTGCATTCCCCCACTAGAGACGATTACTGACTCCCCTGGGGAGACTCCAGAAGTACCCCAAGATCCATGTCAGCACTGGAGAGGAAACCTCAGGTTCCGGCACTGGACTCCACACAAGGTCTTAGGACCCAGCATCAAAGGGAGAGGAATCCCGAGAGGCCCGCGAGCAACTCGCATGGGGACTGGCGATTCCTGAGGCCACCAGAGCGGGTCCTGAGGTCCCCATCGTAAGTCGAGAGCACCTGCCGCAACTCGAGAAAATCCAGGAGGTTCTCCCTTCCATGCGAGATGAGGCCCATTTCCGCTGAGGCGTCTCGAGGCTAATCACATCTAACATCTGGAACTTCCAAAGGGTCCTTCACACCCTTGCTGCAAGTCAAGAAGTTCTCCGACATACCCATCTCCACTCGAGAGGAAGGACGAGGGTCCCGCCCACATCCAGTGGAGCCCCGTTTCCGCCTCGTAGCTCGAGAAGAGGGATCCTTTCCCTTCGTCTTCGGGAAAGAATTCCAGGCCTTCGCGTCGCATATCAAGAGGAGGCGCTTTCAACAGGAAAGACGAGAGGAACTCCAGGGCCTTGCCAGCATTCTAAGAGTCCCCCAGATGTCTAAGTCCATTCAGGAAGAACCTGTTTTCCCTGCACTGCCTCGACGTCCACGCCGAGGATCGACTCACACCACCGTGGCACGTGGGACAGCCCTGTTGGAAAGCCTCGTGGGAAAGCCTCAATGGAAAGCGACAGATCCCTTGATCCACACGTCAGCAAGCGTGACACTGCTGCTACAGCTCGTGAGGAAATGGCAGGGGCATGCCCCCACACGAGATGAGGAATGACTCCCCTGGCGAGACTCCAGAAGTACGGAAAGATTCATGTCAGCAATGGAGAGGCATCCTCAGGGTTGGCCCCGACTCCAAAAAGGTCTTAGGCCCCGGCATCGACGGGAGAGGAATCCCGAGAGGCTCCAGAGCAACTCGCTTGGGGACTGGCCTTTCCTGAGGCCACCAGAGCGGTCCCTGAGGTCCCGTCTTAAGTTGAGAGCACCTGCAACAACTCGAGAAAATCCAGGAGGTTCTCCCCTCCAGGCGAGATGAGGCCCATTTCCGCTGAGGCGTCTCGAGGATAATCACACCTAATATCTGGAACTTCCAAAGGGTCCTTCACACCCTTGCTGCAACTCAAGAAGTTTCCCGACATACACGTCTCCACTCGAGACGAAGCACGGGAGTCCCGCCCACATCCAGAGGAGCCCCATGTCCGCCTCCTAGCTCGAGAGGAGGGATCCTTTCCCTGCGTGGTCGGGAAAGAATTCCCGGCGTTCCCGTCGCAATTCAAGAGGAGGCGCTCTCCACAGAAAAAGCGAGAGGAACTCCAGGGTCGTGCCACCATTCCCAGAATCCCCCAGATGTCTCATTCCATTCCAGGGAAACCTGTTTTCCCTGCACTGCCTCGACTTTCAAGCCGAGGATCGACTCACACCACGGTGGCACGTGGGACAGCCCTGTGGGAAAGCCTCGTGGAAAAGCCTCGTGGGAAAGCCTTGAGGGAAATCCACAGATCCCTTGATCCACTCGACAGGAAGAATCAAACTGCTGCTACAGCTCGGGAGGAAAGCGCACGTGCATGCCCCCACTCGAGACGAGTACTGACTCCCCTGGGGAGACACCAGAAGTACCCCAAGATCCATGTCAGCACTTGAGAGGAATCCTCAGGTTCCGGCAGCGACTCCTCACAAGGTCTTAGGCCCCGACATTGACAGGGAGAGGAATCCCGAGAGGCCCCCGAGCAACTCGCATGGGCAGAGACCTTTCCTGAGGCCACCAGAGCGGGTCCCTGAGGTCCCCGTCGTAAGTCGAGAGCACCTGCCGCAACTCGAGAAATCCAGGAGGTTCTCCCCTCCAGGCGAGATGAGGCCCATTTCCGCTGAGGCGTCTCGAGGCTAATCACACCTAAGCTCTGGAACTTTCAAAGGGTCCTTCACACCCCTTGCTGCAACTCAAGAAGTTCCCCCACATACCGTCTCCACTCCAGAGGAAGCACGAGAGTCCCGCCCACATCCAGAGGAGCACCGTTTCCGCCTCCTAGCTTGAGAGGAGGGATCCTTTCCCTGCGTGATCGGGAAAAATTTCCCGGCGTTCCCGTCGCATCCCCAAGAGGAGGCGCTCTCCACAGGAAAGGCGAGAGGAATTCCAGGGTCGTGACACCATTGCCAGAGTCCCACAGATGTCTCCGTGTATTCAAGGGAAACCTGTTTTCCCTACACTGCCTCGGCTTTCAAGCCGAGGATCGACTCACACCACGGTAGCACGTGGGACAGCCCTGTGGGAAAGCCCTCGTGGGAAAGCCTCTTGGGAAAGCCTCGTGGGAAAGCCCTCGAGTGAAAGCCACAGATCCCTTGATCCACGCGAAGGGAAGCGTGACACTGCTCCTACAGGCTCGGCAGGAAAGGCCAAGTGCATGCCCCCAATCTGACGAGGACTGACTCCCCTGGGGAGACTCTAGAGTACCCCCTAGATCCATGTCAGCACTGGAGAGGAATCCTCAGATTCCGGCAACGACTCCACACAAGGACTTAGGCCCGGCATCAACGGGAGAGGAATCCTAAGAGGCCCCCGAGCAACTCGCATGGGGACTGGCCTTCCTGAGGCCACCAGAGCGGGTCCCTGTGGTCCCCGTCCTACGTGGAAAGCACCTGCCGCAACTCGAGAAAATCCAGGAGGTTCTCCCCTCCAGGCGAGATGAGGCCCATTTCCGCTGAGGCGTCTCGAGGCTAATCACACCTAACCTCTGGAACTTCCAAAGGGTACTTCACACCCTTGCTGCAACTCAAGAAGTTCCCCGACATACCCGTCTTCACTCGAGAGGAAACACGAGAGTCCCGCCCACAATCCAGAGGAGCCCCGTTTCCGCCTCATAGCTCGAGAGGATTGATTCTCTCCCTGTGTCGTCGGGAAAGGATTCCTGGCATTCCCGCGCATCTGAACAGGAGGCGTTCTCCACAGGAAAGGCGAGAGGAAATCCAGGGTCGTGCCACCATTCCCAGAGTTCCCCAGATGTCTCAGTCCATTCCAGGGAAACCTGTTTTCCCTGAACTGCCTCGAATTTCAAGCCGAGGATCGATTCACACCACAGTGGCACGTGGGACAGCCTTGTGGGAAAGCCTCGTGGGAAAGCCTCGAGGGAAAGCCACAGATCCCTTGATCCACGCGAAGGGAAGCGCGACACTGCTGCTACAGTTCGAGAGGAAAGCCCATGTGCATGCCCCCACACGAGACGAGGACTGACTCCCTGGGGAGACTCCAGAGGTTCCCCAAGATCCATGTCAGCACTGGAGGGGAATCCTCAGGTTGCAGCAACGACTCCACACAAGGTCTTAGGCCCCGGCATCGACGGGAGAGGAATCCCGAGAGCCCCCGAGCAACTCACATGGGGACTGACCGTTCCTGAGGCCACCCAGAGCGGGTCCCTGAGGTCCCCGTCGCAAGTCGAGAGCACCTTCTGCAACCCGAGAAAATCCAGGAGGTTGTCCCTCCAGGCGAGATGAGGCCCATTTCCAATGAGGCGTCTCCAAGCTAATCAAAACTAACCTCTGGAACTTCCAAAGGGTCCGTCACACCCTTGCTGCAACTCAAGAATTTCCCCGACATACTCGTCTCCACTCGAGAGGAAGAACGACAGTCCCGCCCACATCCAGAGGAGCCCCGTTTCTGCCTCCTAGCTCGAGAGGAGGGATCCTTTCCCTGCGTGGTCGGTCAAGTATTCCCGGCGTTCCAGTCGCATCTCAAGAGGAGCCGCTCTCAACAGGAAAGGCGAGAGGAACTCCAGGGTCGTGCCACCATTCCCAGAGTCCCCAGATGTCTCAGTCCTCTGCATGGAAACCTGTTTTCCCTGCACTGCCTCCACTTTCAAGCCGAGGATCGACTCACACCACGGTGGCACGTGGGACAGCCTTGTGGGAAAGCCTCGTGGGAAAGCCTCGAGGCAAAGCCACAGATCCCTTGATCCACGCGAAGGGAAGCGCGACACTGCTGCTACAGCTCGGGAGGAATGCACACGTGCATGCCCCCACTCGGGACGAGGACTGACTCCCCTGGGGATTCTCCAGAATACACCAAGATCCATGTCAGTACTGGAGAGGAATCCTCAAGTTCCGGCACCCACTCCACACAAGATCTTAAGCCCCGGCATCGACGGGAGAAGAATCCCGAGAGGCCCCAAGCAACTCGCATCGGGACTGGCCTTTCCTGAGGCCACCAGAGCTGGTCCCTGATGTCCCCCGTCGTAACACGAGAGCACCTGCCTCAACTCGAGAGTATCGAGGAGGTTCTCCCCTCCAGGCGAGATGAGGCCCATTCCGCTGAGGCGTCTCGAGGCTAATCACACCGAAGCTCTGGAACTTCCAAAGGGTCCTTCACACCCTTGCTGTAACTCAAGAAGTTCCCCGACATACCAGTCTCCACTCGAGAGGAAGCAGAGAGTTCTGCCCACATCCAGAGGAGCCCGTTTCCGCCTCCTAGCTCGAGAGGAGGATCCTTTCCCTGCGTGGTCGGGAAAGAATTCCGGCCTTCCTGTCGCATCTCAAGAGGAGGCGCTCTCCACAGGAAAGGCGAGAGGAACTCCAGGGTCGTGCCACCATTCCCAGAGTCCCCAGATGTCTCTGTCCATTCCAGGGAAACCTTTTTCCCCTGCACTGCCTGGACGTTGAAAGCCGAGGATCGACTCACACCACGGTGGCTCGTGGGACAGCTCTGTGGGAAAGCCTCGTGGGAAATCCTCATGGGAAAACCTCAAGCGACAGCCACAGATCTCATGATCCATGTCTATGGAAGCATGAAACTGCTGTTACAGCTCGGGAGGAAAGCACACGTGCATGCCCCCACTCGAGAGAGGACTGACTCCACTGGGGAGACTCCAGAAGTACCCCAAGATCCATGTCGGCACTGGAGAGGAATCCTCAGGTTCCGGCACTGACTCCACACAAGGTCTTGGGCCCCGGCATCGACGGGAGAGGAATCCCGAGAGGCCCGCGAGCAACTCGCATGGGGAATGGCCTTTCCTGAGGCCACCAGAGCGGGTCCCTGAGGTCCCCCGTCGTAAGTTGAGAGCACCTGCCGCAACTCGAGAAAATCCAGGAGGTTCTCCCCTCCAGGCGAGATGAGGCCCATTTGTGCTGAGGCGTCTCGAGGCTAATCAGACCTAACCTCTGGAACTTCCAAAGGGTCCTTCACAACCTTTCTGCAACCAAGAAGTTGCCCGACATACCGGTCTCCACTCGAGAGGAAGCACGAGAGTCACGCCCACATCCAAAGGAGCCCCGTTTCCGCCTGCTAGCTCGAGGGGAGGGATCCTTTCCCTGCGTGGTCGGGAAAGAATTCCCGGCATTCCCGTCGCATCTCAAGACGAGGCGCTCACACAGGAAAGGCTAGAGGAACTCAGGGTCGTGCCACATTCCCAGGGTCCCCCAGATGTCTCAGTCCATTCCAGGGAAACCTGTTTTCCTTGCACTGCCTCGACTTTTAAGCCGAGGATCGACTCACACCACGATGGCACGTGGGACATCCATGTGGGAAAGCCTCTTGGGAAAGCCTCGGGGAAAGCCTCGAGGTAAAGCCCTGATCCCTTGATCCACGCGAAGGGAAGCGTGACATTGCTGCAACAGCTCGGGAGAAAGCGCACGTGCAAGCCCCTACTCGAGACAAGGACTGACTCCCTGGGAGACTCCAGAACTTCCCCAAGATCCATGTCAGCACTGGAGAGGAATCCTCAGGTTCCGGCACCGACTCCACACAAGGTCTTAGGTCCCCGCATAGACAGGAGAGGAATCCCGAGAGGCCCCGAGCAACTCGCATGGGGACTGGCCTTTCCTGAGGCCACCAGAGTGGGTCCCTGAGGTTCCTGTCGTAAGTGGAGAGCACCTTCCGCAACTCGAGAAAATTCAGGAGGCTTCTCGCCTCCAGGCGAGATGAGGCCCATTTCCGCTGAGGCGTCTCGACGCTAATCACACCTAAATTCTGCAACTTCCAAAGGGTCCTTCACACCCTTGCTGCAACTCAAGAAGTTCCCCGACACACCTGTCTCCACTCGAGAGGAAACACGAGAGTCCCGCCGCATCCAGAGGAGCCCCTTTCCTCCTCCTAGCTCTAGAAGAGGGATTCTTTACCTGCGTGATCTGGAAAGATTTCCCGGCGTTTCCGTCGCATCTCAAGAGGAGGCGCTCTCCACAGGAAAGGCGAGAGGAACTCCAGGGTCGTGCCACCATTCCCAGAGTCCCCCTGTTGTCTCAGTCCATTCCAGTGAAACCTGTTTTCCCTGCACTGCCTCGACTTTGAAGCCGAGGATCGACTCACCACGGTGGCACGAGGGAAAACCCTGTGGGAAAGCCTCGTGGGAAAGCCTCGTGTGAAAGCCTCAAGGGAAAGCCACAGATCCCTTGATCCACGCGAAGGGAAGACTGACACTGCTGCTATAGCTCGGAAGGAAAGCGCACGTGCATGCCCCCTAGAGACGATTACTGACTCCCCTGGGGAGACTCCAGAAGACCTCAAGATCCATGTCAGCACTGGAGAGGAATACTCAGGTTCTGGCACCGACTCCACACAAGGTCTTAGGCCCCGGCATCAACGGGAGAGGAATCCGAGAGGCCCCCGAGCAACTGCATGGGGACTGGCCTTTCCTGAGGCCACCAGAGCGGGTCCCTGAGGTCCCCGTCGTAAGTCGAGAGCACCTGCCACAACTCGAGAAAATCCAGGAGGTTCTCCCCCTCCAGGCAAGATGAGGCCCATTTTCGGCTGAGGCGTCTCCAGGCTAATCACACCTAACCTCTGGAACTTCCACAGGGTCCTTCACACACTTGCTGCAACTCAAGAAGATCCCCGACATTCTCGTCTCCACTCGAGAGGAAGCACGAGAGTCCCGCACACATCCAGAGGAGCCCCTTTTTCCCTCCTAGCTCAAGAGGAGGGATCCTTTCCCTGCGTGGTTGGGAAAGAATTCCCGGCGTTCCCGTCGTATCTCAAGAGCAGGCGCTCTCCACAGGAAAGGCGAGAGGAACTTCAGGGTCCTGCCACCATTCCCAGAGTCCCCCAGATGTATCAGTCCATTCCAGAGAAACGTGTTTTCCCTGCACAGCCTCGACTTTCAAGCCGAGGATCGACTCACACCACGGTGGCACGTGGGACAGCCCTGTGGGAAAGCCTCGTGGGAAAGCCTCATGGGAAAGCCTCGAGGGAAAGCCACAGATCCCTAGATCCACGCGAAGGGAAGCGTGATACTGCTGCTACAGCTCGGGAGGAAAGCGAACGTGCATTCCCCCACTAGAGACGATTACTGACTCCCCTGGGGAGACTCCAGAAGTACCCAAGATCCATGTCAGCACTGGAGAGGAAACCTCAGGTTCCGGCACTGACTCCACACAAGGTCTTAGGACCCAGCATCAAAGGGAGAGGAATCCGAGAGGCCCGCGAGCAACTCGCATGGGGACTGGCGATTCCTGAGGCCACCAGAGCGGGTCCTGAGGTCCCCATCGTAAGTCGAGAGCACCTGCCGCAACTCGAGAAAATCCAGGAGGTTCTCCCTTCCATGCGAGATGAGGCCCATTTCCGCTGAGGCGTCTCGAGGCTAATCACATCTAACATCTGGAACTTCCAAAGGGTCCTTCACACCTTGCTGCAAGTCAAGAAGTTCTCCGACATACCCATCTCCACTCGAGAGGAAGGACGAGGTCCCGCCCACATCCAGTGGAGCCCCGTTTCCGCCTCGTAGCTCGAGAAGAGGGATCCTTTCCCTTCGTCTTCGGGAAAGAATTCCAGGCCTTCGCGTCGCATATCAAGAGGAGGCGCTTTTCAACAGGAAAGACGAGAGGAACTCCAGGGCCTTGCCAGCATTCTAAGAGTCCCCCAGATGTCTAAGTCCATTCAGGAAGAACCTGTTTTCCCTGCACTGCCTCGACGTCCACGCCGAGGATCGACTCACACCACCGTGGCACGTGGGACAGCCCTGTTGGAAAGCCTCGTGGGAAAGCCTCAATGGAAAGCGACAGATCCCTTGATCCACACGTCAGCAAGCGTGACACTGCTGCTACAGCTCGTGAGGAAATGGCAGGGGGCATGCCCCACACGAGATGAGGAATGACTCCCCTGGCGAGACTCTCCAGAAGTACGGAAAGATTCATGTCAGCAAATGGAGAGGCATCCTCAGGGTTGGCCCCGACTCCAAAAAAGGTCTTAGGCCCCGGCATCGACGGGAGAGGAATCCCGAGAGGCCCAGAGCAACTCGCTTGGGGACTGGCCTTTCCTGAGGCCACCAGAGCGGTCCCTGAGGTCCCGTCTTAAGTTGAGAGCACCTGCAAACAACTCGAGACCAGGAGGTTCTCCCCTCCAGGCGAGATGAGGCCCATTTCCGCTGAGGCGTCTCGAGGATAATCACACCTAATATCTGGAACTTCCAAAGGGTCCTTCACACCCTTGCTGCAACTCAAGAAGTTTCCCCGACATACACGTCTCCAACTCGAGACGAAGCACGGGAGTCCCGCCCACATCCAGAGGAGCCCCATGTCCGCCTCCTAGCTCGAGAGGAGGGATCCTTTCCCTGCGTGGTCGGGGAAAGAATTCCGCGTTCCCGTCGCAATTCAAGAGGAGGCGCTCTCCACAGAAAAAGCGAGAGGAACTCCAGGGTCGTGCCACCATTCCCAGAATCCCCCAGATGTCTCATTCCATTCCAGGGAAACCTGTTTTCCCTGCACTGCTCGACTTTCAAGCCGAGGATCGA
>NW_017218999.1:0-11623 GCF_001704415.2 Capra hircus | reverse complement strand
CCGGGGCCTAAGACCTTGTGTGGAGTCGAAGCCGGAACCTGAGGATTCCTCTCCAGTGCTGACATGGATCTTGGGGTACTTCTGGAGTCTGCCCAGAGAAGTCAGTCCGCGGCTCGAAGTGGGGGCATGCACGTGCGCTTTCCTCCCGCGCGGGTAGCCGCAGTGTCAGGCTTCCCGTCACGTCAGTCAAGGAATTTGTGGCTTCCCTCAAGGCTTTCTCACGAGGCTTTCCCACAAGGGCTGTCCCACGTGCCACAGTGCTGTGAGTAGATCCTCGGCCTGAAAGTCGAGGCAGAGCAGGGAAAACAGGTTCCTCTGGTATGGACTGAGACATCTGCGGGACTCTTGGAATGTTGGAAGGACCCTGGAGTTTCTCTTGCCTTTCCTGTGGAGGGAGCATCCTCCTGACATGCGACGGGAACGGCGGGAAGTCTTTCCCGACGAAGCAAGGAAAGGATCCCTCATCTCGAGCTACGAGGCTGAAACGGGGCTGCTCTGGATCTGGGAGGGACCCTCGTGCTTCCTCTCAAGTGGAGACGGGTATGTCGGGAAACTTCTTTAGTTGCAACAAGGGTGTGAAGGACCCTTTGGAAGTGCCAGAGATAAGGTGTGATTAGCCGTGAGACTCCTCCACGGAAATGGCCTCCTCTCACCTGGAGGGGAGAACCTCCTGGATTTTCTCGAGTTGCAGCAGGTGCTCTCGACTTACGATGGGCACCTACGGGACCCACTCTGGTGGCCTCAGAAAAGGCCAGTCCCCATGCGAGTTGCTAGGGTGACTCTCTCGGGATTCCTCTCCCATCGATGCTGGGGCTTAAGTCCTTGTGTAGAGTCGGGGCCAGAACCTGAGGATTCCTCTCCAGTGCTGACATGGATCTTGGAGTAATTCTGGAGTCTCCACAGGGCAGTCAGTCCTGGGCTCGAGTGGGGGCATGCACGAGCGCTTTCCTCCCGAGCTGTAGCAGCAGTGTCTCACTTCCCGGCGTGTGGATCAAGGGATCGGTGGCTTTCCCTCGAGGCTTCCCACGAGACTTTCCCACAGGGCTGTCCCTCGTGAAACCGTGGTGTGAGTCGATCCTCGCCTTGAAAGTCGAGGCAGTACAGGGAAAACAGTTTCCTCTAGAATGGACTGAGACATCTGGGGGACTCTAGGAATGGTGGCACTACCCTGGAGTTCCTGTCGCCTTTCTGTAGAGAGCGCCTCCTCTTGAGATTCGTCGGGAACACCGGGAATTCTTTCCCGACCAAGTAGGGAAAGTATCCGTCATCTCCGAGCGCCATGCGGAAACGGAGCTCCTCTGGATGTTTGATGACCCTCGTGCTTCCTCTCGAGTGGAGACGGGTATGTTGGGGAACTTCTTGTGTTTCAGCAAGGGTGTGAAGGACACTTTGGAAGTTCCAGAGCTTAAGTGTGATTAGCCTCGGGACGCCTCAGCGGAAATGGGCCTCATCTCGCCTGGAGGGCAGATCCTCCTGAATTTTCTCGAGTTGTGGCAGGTGCTCTCAACTTACGACGGGGACCTCAGGGACCCGCTCTCGTGGCCTCAGGAAAGTCCAGTCCCCATGGGAGTTGCTAGGGGGCCTCTCGGGATTCCTCTCGCGTCGATGCCGGGGTCTAAGACCTTGTGTGGAGTCCGGGCCTGAACCTGAGGATTCCTCTCCAGTGCTGACAAGGAACTTCGGGTTCTACTGGAGTCTCCACAGGGGAGTCAGTCCTCGGCTCGAGATGGGGCATGCACAATCGCTTTCCTCCCGAGCTGTAGCAGCAGTGTCATGCTTCCTGTCACGTGAATCACGTTATCTGTGGCTTTCCCTCGAGGCTTTCCCACGAATTTGTTTTCCCTACAATGCCTCGAGTTTGACGGCAGAGGATCTACTCCCACCACAATGGCACGAGAACAGCCCTGTGGGAAAGCATCTTGGGAAAGCCTCGTGGGAAAGCCTCGAGAAAAAGCCACAGATCCCTTGATCCACGGGACGGGAAGCATGACACTGCTGTTACAGCTCGGGAGGAAAGCGCACGTGAATAGCCCCCACTAAAGAAGAGGACTGATTCCCTTGGGGAGACTACAGAAGTACCCCAGGATCCATGTCAGCACTGGAGAAGAATCCTCAGGTTCAGGCCCAGACTCCACACAAGGTCGTAGGACCCGGCATCGACGGGAGAGGTATCCTGAGAGGCCCCCGAGCAACTCGCATGGGAATGGCCTTTCCTGAGGCCACCAGAGCGGGTCCCTGAGGTCCCCGTCGTAAGTCGATAGCACCTGCCGCAACTCGAGAAAATCCAGGAGGTTCTCCCCTCCAGGCGAGATGAGGCCCATTTCCGCTGAGGAGTCTCGAGGCTAATCACACCTAACCTCTGGAACTTCCAAAGGGTCCTTCCCACCCTTGCTGCACCTCAAGAAGTTCCCCGACATACTCGTCTCCACTCGAGAGGAAGCACGAGAGTCCCGCCCACATCCAGAGGAGACCCGTTTCTGCCTCATAGTTCGGGAGGAGGGATCCTTTTTCTGCGTGGTCGGGAAAGAATTCCCGGCGTTCCCGTCGCATCTCAAGAGGAGGCGCTCTGCACAGGAAAGGCGAGATGAAATCCAGGTTTGTGCCACCATTCCCAGAGTGCCCAAGATGTCTCAGTCCATTCACTGCCTCGACTTTCAAGCCGAGTATTGACTCACACCACGGTGGCACGTGGGACAGCCCTGTGTGAAAGCCTCCTGGGAAAGCCTCGTGGGAAAGCCTCGAGGGAAAGCCACAGATCCCTTGATCCACGCGAACGGAAACGTGACACTGCTGCTACAGCTCGGGAGGAAAGCGCACGTGCATACCCCCACTCGAGACGACGACTGACTCCCTTGGGGAGACTCCAGAAGTACCCCAAGATCCATGTCAGCACTGGAGAGGCATCCTCAGTTTCCGGCACCGATCCCACACAAGGACTTAGGCCCCGGCATCGACAGGAGAGGAATCCCAAGAGGCCCCCGTGCAACTCACATGGGGACTATCTTTCTTGAAGCCACCAGAGCGGGTCCCAGCGGTCCCCGTCGTAAGTCCAGAGCACCTGCTGCAACTCGAGAAAATCCAGGAGGTTCTCCCCTGCAGGCGAGATGAGGCCCATTTCCCCTGAGGCGTCTCGAGGCTAATCACACCTAACCTATGGAAATTCCAAAGGGTCCTTCACACCCTTGCTGCAATTCAAGAAGTTCCCCGACATACCCGTCTCCACTCGAGAGGAAGCACGAGAGTCCCGCCCACATCCAGAGGAGCCCCGTTTCAGACTCCTAGCTCGAGGGAGGCATCCTTTCCCTGCGTGGTCGGTAAAGAATTCCGGGCGTTCCCGTCGAATCTCAAGAGGAGGTGCTCTCTACAGGAAAGGCGAGAGGAGCTCCAGCGTCGTGCCACCATTCCCAGAGTCCCCCAGATGTCTTAGTCAATTCCAGGGAAACCTGTTTTCCCTGCACTGCCTCGACTTTCAAGCCGAGGATCGACTCACACCACGGTGGCTCGTGGGACAGCGCTGTGGGAAAGCTTCGTGGGAAAGCCTGGTGGGAAAGCCACGAGGGAAAGCCACAGATCCCTTGATCCACGCGAAGGGAAGCGTGACACTGCTGCTACAGCTCGGGAGGAAAGCGCACGTGCATGCCCCCACTCGAGACGAGGACTGACTCCCCTGGGGAGACTCCAGAAGTACTCCAGGATCCATATCAGCACTGGAGAGGAATCCTCAGGTTCCGGCACTGACTCCACACAACGTCTTAGGCCCCAGCATCGACGGGAGAGGAATCCCGAGAGGCCCCTGAGCAACTCGCATGGGGACTGGCCTTTCCTGAGGCCACCAGAGCGGGTCCCTGAGGTCCCCGTCGTAAGTCGAGAGCACCTGCCGCAACTCGAAAAAATCCAGGAGGTTCTCCCGTCCAGGCGAGATGAGGCCCATTTCCGCTGAGGCGTCTCGAGGCTAATCACACCTAACTTCTGGAACTTCCAAAGGGTCCTTCACACCCTTGCTGCAACTCAAGAAGTTTCCCGACTTTCCCGTCTCCACTTGAGAGGAAGCACGAGAGTCCCGCCCATATCCAGAGGAGCCCCCGTTTCCGCCTCATAACTCGAGAGGAGGGATCCTTTCCCTGTGTGGTCGGGAATGAATTCCCGGACTTGCCATAGCAGCTCAAGAGGGGGCGCTCTCCACAGGAAAGACGAGAGGAACTCCAGGGTCGTGCCACCATTCCAGAGTCCCCCAGATGTCTCAGTCCATTCCAGGGAAAACTGTTTTCCCTGCACTGCCTCCATTTTCAAGCCGAGGATAGACTCACACCACGGTGGCACGTGGGACAGCCCTGTGGGAAAGCCTCGTGGGAAAGCCTCATGGGAAAGCCCCGCGGGGAAAGCCACAGATCCTTGATCCACGCGAAGGGAAGCTCGACACTGCTGCTACAGCTCGGAAGGAAAGCGCATGTGCATGCCCCCACTCGAGAAGAGGACTGACTCCCCTGGGGAGACTCCAGATGTACCCCAAGATCCATGTCAGCACTGGAGAGGAATGCTCAGGTTCCGGCACCGACTCCACACAAGATCGTAGGCCGCCATCATCGAAGGGAGGGGAATCCTGAGAGGCCCCCGAGCAACTCGCATGGGGACTTGCTTTTCCTGAGGCCACCAGAGCGGGTCCCTGAGGTCCCTGTCGTAAGTCGAGAGCACCTGCCGCAACTCGAGAAAATCCAGGAAGTTCTCCCCTCCAGGCGAGATGAGGCCCATTTCCGCTAAGGCATCTCCAGGCAAATCAAACCTAACCTCTGGAACTTCCAAAGCGGCCTTCACACCCTTGCTGCAAATCATGAAGTTCCCCGACATACCAGTCTCCACTCGACAGGGATCACGAGAGTCCCGCCCACATCCAGAGGTGCCCCGTATCCGCCTCCTAGCTCGAGAGGAGGGATCCTTTCCCTGCGTGGTCGGGGAAGAATTCCCGGCGTTCCCGTCGCATCTCAAGAGGAGGCACTCTCCTCAAGAAAGGCGAGAGGAACTCCAGGGTCGTGCCACCATTCCCAGAGTCCCACAGATGTCTTAGTCCATTCCAGGGAAACCTGTTTTCCCTACACTGCCTCGACTTTCAAGCCGAGGATTGGCTCACACCACGGTGGCACGTGGGACAGCCCTGTGGGAAAGCCTCGTGGGAAAGCCTCGTGGGAAAGCCTCGAGGGAAAACCACAGATCCCTTGATCCACGCGAAGGGAAGCGTGACACTGCTGCTACAGGTCGGGAGGAAAGCGCACGTGCATGCCCCCACTCGAGACGAGGACTGACTCCCCTGGGGAGACTCAGGAAGTACCCCAAGATCCATGTCAGCACTGGAGAGAAATCCTCAGGTTCCGGCACCGACTCCACTCAAGGTCTTATGCCGGGGTCCAGCCCCGGTGGATCCAGGGAATTCGAAGGGTGGACGGCGTTGGCGTGTAAAGACTTGTTTATTTCTTAATGTAAGATTTGATTAGGAAACTATAGTGTAGTAAGAAGATTAAGTGGAGGAAGAGGGCTGAATAGCTTAGTTTACGCGGACGGCCAATAAAGTTCCAGACAAGGAATATGCACCACCTACGTTTGGCCACCGGCGCCCGCTTGAATATCTAAGCGTGCCTCGCCTTATTGTTCCCTTTCGTGCGGGTCTTAACAGCCAGGGCAAGTAAGTAGACCTGGCGAGCCTCCGCACTCCAGGTGGAGATTCAGCCTGAAGTTAAAGTAAAGAGCAGAGAGAAGGAAAGGTAGAGAAGAAGTAAGAGAGAGAAAGACACGGGGGGAGCCAGAGTCTCAAGAAACCAGGCTGAGAGACTAGTTCGAGAAGCTGGTCCGAGAAATTGGCCCCCGGCCCCTGGCCTCCTCCTTTATTGTTTCAGAAGGCCTTTTATACTTTTGATAAAACATGGAGATCAATGGATAACACAAAATTATGTAGTGTTCGCAACCCAGATTCTTTCTGTATATCATTTTGTATACAAAAGGTCTCAGGTGATTTACATTATTTTCTGGCCAAAAGGCTTGTTAACACTTTTTGGCTCTCTTCCTTAATGAATGTTAATTTTGTTTCCCCTGAAGTGTTTTTCTTTATTCTGCATCTCCTTAAAGCATTAAAGTTACATCTCTATAGAACAAAGGTGCAGTGGGTTATAACAAAGAAGGTACTTAACTCAAAGATCTAATGTTGCTAATACCAGGTCTACTACTTGTTTTTCTATATACCAACTATATCTAAAAATAAAGGATATGAAAATTTGGCAGCAAGCATTGACCCAAAAAATGAAACTTTTAATCAGTCCTATTCTAAAGATTTTTACTCCTCGGAAGCTCCTGCATTCCTAGGATGTTTTAAGCTTCCTGTGCCTCCTGCGGTCAGGAGGCCTCAAACAATCACAAGTACAGCTGTACGAGTCCTACAGGCAGGCTAGAAGCCCATCAGAGGGTTTTTGGATTGAAACACTCTTTCAAATGCAGAAGACTAACGCCCTGAATTGACTTTTTCCAGAAAAGGTCAGAAGAGTGAAAAAGCAGAGCACAAAAACCGGCAGATTTTTGTTGGGGTACATGCTTAAAAATTTCCAGAGGGGTCCCTGAAGTCTGAGCACGCCTTGCGTATGTCAGCTTCCTTCCTCATAACCTTGTCACCGGAGGGCTTCCTCACACTGGCTCCCGGCAGTCTTAGGCCCCGGCATCGGACGGGAGAGGAATCCCGAGAGGCCCCCGAGCAACTCGCATGCGGACTGGCCTTTCCTCAGGCCACCAGAGCGGGTCCCTGAGGTCCCCGTCGAAAGTCGAGAGCACCTGCCGCAACTCGAGAAAATCCAGGAGGTTCTCCCCTCCAGGCGAAATGAGGCCCATTTCCGCTGAGGCGTCTCGAGGCTAATCACACCTAACCTCTCGAACTTCCAAAGGGTCCTTCACACCCTTGCTGCAACTCAAGAAGTTCCCCGACATACCCGTCTCCACTCGAGAGGAAGCACGAAAGTCACGCCCACATCCAGAGGAGCCCCAATTCCGCCTCCTAGCTCGAGAGGAGGGATCCTTTCCCTGGGTGGTCGGGAAAGAATTCCCGACGTTCGCGTCGCATCTGAAGAGGAGGCGCTCTCCACAGGAAAGTCGAGAGGAACTCCAGGGTCGTGCCACCATCCCAGAGTCCCCCAGATGTCTCAGTTCATTCCAGGGAAACCTGTTTTCCCTGCACTGCCTCGACTTTCAAGCCGAGGATTGACTCACACCACGGTGACACGTGGGACAGCCCTGTGGGAAAGCCTCCTGGGAAAGCCTCGAGGGAAAGCCACAGATCCCTTGATTCCAGCAAAGGGAAGCGTGACACTGCTGCTACTGCTCGGGAGGAAAGCATACGTGAATGCCCCCACTCGAGACGAGGACTGACTCCCCTGGGGAGACTCCAGTAGTACCCCAAGATCCATGTCAGCACTGGAGAGGAATCCTCAGGTTCCGGCACCGACTCCACACAAGGTCTTAGGCCCCAGCATCGACGGGAGAGGAATCCCGATAGGCCCCCGAGCAACTCGCATGGGGACTGGCCTTCCCTGAGGCCCCCAGAGCGGGTCCCTGAGGCCCCGTCGTAAGTCGAGAGCAGCTGTCGCAACTCAAGAAAATCCAGGAGGTTCTCCCCTCCAGGCAAGATGAGGCCCATTTCCGCTGAGGCGTCTCGCGGCTAATCACTCCTAACCTCTGGAACTTCCAAAGGGTCCTTCACACCCTTGCTGCAACTCAAGAAGGTCCCCGATATACCTGTCTCCACTCGAGAGGAAGCACGAGAGTTCCGCCCACATCCAGAGGAGCCCCGTTTCCGCCTCATAGCTTGAGTCGAGTGATCCTTTCCCTGCGTGGTCGGGAAAGAATTTCCGGCGTTTCCGTCGCATCCCAAGAGGAAAGGCGAGAGGAACTCCAGGGTCGTGCCACCATTCCCAGAGTCCCCCAGATGTCTCAGTCCATTCCAGGGAAACCTGTTTCCCTTCACTGCCTCGACTTTCAAGCCGAGGATCGACGCACACCACGGTGGCACGTGGGACAGCCCTGTGGGAAAGCCTCGTGGGAAAGCCTCGTGGGATAGCCTCGAGGGAAAGCCACAGATCCCTTCATCCACGCGAAGGCAAGCGTGACACTGCTGCTACAGCTCGGGAGGAAAGCGCACGTGCATGCCCCCACTCGAGACGAGGACTGACTCCCCTGTGGAGACTCCAGAAGTACCCCAAGATCCATGTCAGCACTGGAGAGGAATCCTCAGGTTCTGGCACCGACTCCACACAAGGTCTTAGGCCCCGGCATCGACGGGAGAGGAATCCCGAGAGGCCCCCGAGCAACTCGCAAGGGGACTAGCCTTTCCTGAGGCCACCAGAGTGGGTCCCTGAGGTCCCCGTCGAAAGTCGAGTGCACCTGCCGCAACTTGAGAAAATCCAGGAGGTTCTCCCCTCCAGGCTAGATGAGGCCCATTTCCGCTGAGGCGTCTCGAGGCTAATCACATCTAACATCTGGAACTTCCAATGGGTCCTTCACACCCTTGCTGCAACTCAAGAAGTTCCCTGACATATCCATATCCACTCGAGAGGAAGCACGAGAGTCCCGCCCACATCCAGAGGAGCCCCTTTTGCGCCTCCTAGCTCGAGAGGAGGGATCCTTTCCCTGCGTGGTCGGGAAAGAGTTCCCGGTGTTCCTGTCGCATCTCAAGAGGAGGCGCTCTCCACAGGAAAGGCCAGAGGAACTCCAGGGTCGTGCCACCATTCCCAGAGTCCCCCAGATATCTCAGTCCATTTCAGGGAAAACTTTCTTCCCTGCACTGCCTCGACTTTCAAGCCGAGGATCGACTCACACCATGGTGGCACGTGGGACAGCCCTGTGGGAAAGCCTCATGGGAAAGCCTCCTGGAAAAGTCTCGAGGGAAAGCCACAGATCCCTTGATCCACGCGAAGGGAAGAGTGACACTGTTGCTACAGCTCGGGAGGAAAGCGCACGTGCATGCCCCCACTCGAGACGAGGACTGACTCCCTTGGGCAGACTCCAGAAGTACCCCAAGATCCATGTCAGCACTGAAGAGGAATGCTCTGGTTACGGCACCGACTCCACACAAGATCTTAGGCCCCGGTAATGATGGGAGAGGAATCCCGAGAGGCCCCCAAGCACCTCGCATGGGGACTGGCCTTTCCTGAGGCCACCAGAGCGGGTCTCTGAGGTCCCCGACGTAAGTCGAGAGCACCTGCCGCAACTCGAGAAAATCCAGAAGGTTCTCCCCTCCAGGAGAGATGAGGCCCATTTCTGCTGAGGCGTCTCAAGGCTAATCACACCTAACCCCTGGAACTTCCAAAGGGTCCTTCACACCCTTGTTGCAACTCAAGAAGTTCCCCGACATACCCGTCTCCACTCGAGAGGAAGCACGAGAGTCCCGCCCACATCCAGAGGAGCCCCGTTTCCGACTCCTAGCTCGAGAGGAGGGATCCTTTCCCTGCGTGTTCGGGAAAGAATTCCCGGCGTTCCCGTCGCATCTCAAGAGGAGGCGCTCTCCACAGGAAAGGCGAGAGGAACTCCAGGGTCGTGCCACATTCCCAGAGTCCCCCAGATGTCTCAGTCCATTCCAGGGAAACCTGTTTTCCCTGCACTGCCTCGACTTTCAAGCCGAGGATCGACTCACACCACGGTGGCACTTGGGACAGCCCTGTGCGGAAGCCTCGTGGGAAAGCCTCGTGGGAAAGCCTCGAGGGAAAGCCACAGATCCCTTGATCCACACGAAAGGAAGCGTGACAACGCTGCTACAGCTCGGGAGGAAAGCGCACGTGCATGCCCCCACTCGATATGAGGACTGACTCCCCTGGGGAGACTCCAGAAGTACCCCAAGGTCCATGTCAGTACTGGAGAGGAAAACTCAGGTTCCCGCACCGACTGCCACACAAGGTCTTACGCCCCGGCATCGACCAGAGAGGAATCCCGAGAGGCCCCCGAGCAACTCGCATGGGTACTGGCCTTTCCTGAGGCCACCAGAGAGGGTCCATGAGGTCCCCGACCTAAGTCGAGAGCCACCTGCCGCAACTCGAGAAAATCCAGGAGGTTCTCCTCTCCTGGCGAGGTTGGCCCATTTCCGCTGAGGCGACTCGAGGCTAATCACACCTAACCTCTGGAACTTCCAAAGGGTCCTTCACACCCTTGCTGCAACTCATTAAGTTCCCCGACATACCCTTCTCCACTCGAGAGGAAGCACGAGAGTCCCGCCCACATCCAGAGGAGCCCCGTTTCCGCCTGATAGATCCAGAGGAGGGATCCTTTCCCTGCGTGGTCGGGAAAGAATTCCCGGCGTTCCGGCGCATCTCAAGAGGAGGCGCTCTCCACAGGAAATGCAAGAGGAACTCGAAGGGTCGTGCCACCATTCCCAGAGTCCACCAGAAAATTCCTTGTCAGGAATTTTATTGGCCTTCCGCGTAAACCTAGCTATTCAGCCTTTTTCCTCCAGTTAATCTTCTTACTACCCTATTAATTTCTTAATCTCATCTTACATTAATAAATACACAAGACTTTTCCACGTCAACGCCGTCCATCCGTCGAATTCCCTGGATCCAGCGGGGCTGGACCCCGGCACACTCAGATCTCTGGGGGACTCTTGGAATGATAGGCACGACACTGGAGTTTCTCTCGCCTTTCCTGTGGAGAGCGCCTGCTCATGAGATGCGACGGGAACACCGGGAATTTCTTTCCGGAACATACAGGGAAAGGATACCTGACCGCGAGGTACGAGGCGGAAACGGGGCTCCTCTGGATGTGGGCGGACTCTCGTGCTTCCTCTCGAGTGGAGTCAGGTATGTTGGGGAACTTCTTGAGTTGTAGCAAGGGTGTGAAGGACCCTTTGGAAGTTCCAGGGGTTAGGTGTGATTAGCCTCGAGACGCCTGAGCGGAAATGGTCCTCATCTCGCCTGGAGGGAGAACCTCCTGGATTTTCTCGAATTGCAGCAGGTGCTCTCGACTTACGACGGGGACCTCAGGGACCCGCTCTGGTGGCCTCAGGAAAGGCCAGTCCCCATGCGAGTTGCTCGGGGCCTCTCGGATTCCTCTCGCTTCGACGCCGGGCCTAAGACCTTGTGTGGAGTCGGTGCCGGAACCTGAGGATTCCTCTCCAGTGCTGACATGCATCTTGCGGTACTTCTGGAGTCTCCCCAGGGGAGTCAGTCCTCGTCTCGAGTGGGGCATGCACGTTCGCTTTCCTCCGAGCTGTAGCAGAACTGTCACGCTTCCCTTCCGTGGATCAAGGGATCTGTGGCTTTTCCTCGAGGCTTTCCCACGAGGCTTCCCACGAGGCTTTCCCACAGGGCTGTCCCACGTGCCACCGTGGTGTGAGTCGATCCTCGGCTGGAAAGTCGAGCAATGCAGGGAAAACAGGTTTTGCTGGAATGGACTGAGACATCTTGGGACTCTGGGAATGGTGGCACACCCTGGAGTTCCTCTCGCCTTTCCTGTGGAGAGCGCCTCCTCTTGAGATGCGACGGAAACGCCGGGATTCTTTCCAGACCCCGGCAGGGAAAGGATACCTCCTCTCGAGCTAAGAGGCGGAAACGGGGCTCCTCTGGATGTGGGCGGGACTCTCGTGCTTCCTCTCGAGTGGAGACGGTAT
>NW_017218998.1:0-11623 GCF_001704415.2 Capra hircus | reverse complement strand
GCTAGCTCTATCAGAAGGAAGAAAAGAGCAATCGGATGGATGTTCAGGCTGTTGCTGGCCGCACCACTTCAGGTCCCCCCGAGAGGAACAGTGCCCCTAGGTCCGATATGCCCCAGGGTGTCCGATATGCAGGTTAACACACAGGATAGGAGCCAAGAATTTTCCTGACAGACCTAGGCTCACTAGAGCTCTCCTACAGGGCAAAAGGGGTAGAACAGACTGTGGATGTGACTCTGCCTTTCCCAGCGAGCATGGGGCCCTCCCTATGGCCCCGGGCTCCAGGGAAAATTGTCCCTGAAAAATGACCTCCAAGAAGCGCTTTTCCAGCAGGCTGGATGCAGAGTTCACAGGATGCGGGGAAAGTGATCGTCCTACAGGGAAGAAGAGGCAGCCACCCAGTGTGTGTTTGCAAGCCTGTATTTGGAAGAAACTGGTTAGCTCCTTCAAGGGGAGACCTCCAGGTCTGCTCAGAGGACCGAAATTCCAGAGGCAGCACCATGCATCTCCCCTGTCCTTTTCTGAGCCTTGGAAAGACATTCCTAGCTTATAGCGGTATTGCTCATGAAGAAGCAGGATGCAGGAATGTGTCAGACATGACTGGGTGCCTTCCTGGGTTCAGCTCCGTGAGGGGCCTTTCCACTCAAATTAGGTCCCATGCCTCCTTGGGGAGGAAGTGGGGCCCGCTTGCCTCCAAATTGCCAAAGGCTGGAACAAAGCTAGTTCTATCAGAGGTAAGAAAAAGAGCAATTGGATGGATGTGGAAGCTGTTGCTGGGCCGCACTGCTTCAGGCCCCCCACCCCTCCGCCCCCGAGAGAAACAGGCGCCCTGTGGCCCCTAGGTCCTGGATGCAGTTTCACACATAGAATGTGTCCCCATAGGAGCCAAGAATTTTCCTGACAGACCTAGGCTCACTAGAGCTCTCCTACAGAGCAAAGGGGATGGGACAGATGTGTGGCTGTGGCTCTGCCTTTCCCTGGGAGTGTGGAGCCGCTCCCTATGGCCCCGGGCTCCAGGGGAAATTGCCCCTGAATAATGACCTCCAAGAAGCGCTTTTCCAACTGGCTGAGACGTGGAGTTCTCAGGATGCAGGGGAAAGCAGAGTGTCCTTCGGGGAAGCAAAGGCAGTCACCTGTTATCATGACTTACTAGAATAGTAGGTACCTTCTCCGGTTGGGCAGAGGCCTTCCCTACCTGATCTGAAAAAGAAAATGAAGTAGCTCGCTGATTTGAGAAATAATTCCCAGACTTGGGTTTCCAACCAGTATAGAATCCGACAATGGCCCTGTCTTTGTAGCCACGTTAATTAACAGGTATGTGAAGCTCTAAATATCAGTGGAAATTACATACAGCATATAGGCCTCAGGGGAAATGGGCCTCATCTCGCCTGGAGGGGAGAACCTCCTGGATTTTACCCAGTTGCGGCAGGTGCTCTCGAGTTACGATGCGGACCTCAGGGACCCGCTCTGGTGGCCTCAGGAAAGGCCAGTCCCCATGCGAGTTACCAGGGGGCCTCTAGGGATTCCTCACCCATCGATGCCGTTGCCTAAGACCTTGTGTGGAGTCGGGGCCAGACCCTGAGGATGCCTCTCCAGTGCTGACATGAGTCTTTCCATACTTCTGGAGTCTTGCCACGGGATTCAGTCCTCATCTCATGTGGGGGCATGCACCTGCCAATTCCTCACGAGCTGTAGCAGCAGTGTCACGCTTTCTGACGTGTGGATCAAGGGATCTGTCGCTTTCCAATTGAGGCTTTCACACGAGGCTTTCCAACAGGGCTGTCCCACGTGCCACGGTGGTGTGAGTCGATCCTCGGCGTGAAATTCGAGGCAGTGCAGGGAAAACAGGTTCTTCTGGAATGGACTTAGACATCTGGGGGACTCTTGGAATGCTGGCAAGACCCTGGAGTCCCTCTCGCCTTTCCTGTGGAGATCTCCTCCTCTTGAGATGCGACGGGAACACGGGGAATTCTTTCCCACCCACGCAGGGAAAGAATCCCTCCTCTTAAGCTAGGAGGCGGAAACGGGGCTCCTCTGGATGTGGGGCGGGACTGTTGTGCTTCCTCTCGAGTGGAGACGGGTATGTCGGGGAACTTCTTGAGTTGTAGCAAGGGTGTGAAGGACCCTTTGGAAGTTCCAGAGGTTAGGTGTGATTAGCCTCGAGACGCCTCAGCCGGAAATGGGCCTCATCTCGCCTGGAGGGCAGAACCTCCTGGATTTTCTCCAGTTACAGCAGGTGCTCTCGACATACGACGGGGACCTCAGGGACCGGGTGTGGTGGCCTCAGGAAAGGCCAGTCCCATACAAGTTGCTCGGTGGCCTCTCGGGATTCCTCTCCCGTCGATACCGGGGCCTAAGACCTTGTGTGTAGTCGGTGCCGGAACCTGAGGATTCCTCTCCAGGGATGACATGGATCTTGGGGAATTTCTGGAGTCTCCCCAGGGGAGTCAGTCCTCGTCTTGAGTGGGGGCATGCAGGTGCGCTTTCCTCCCAAGCTGTAGCAGCAGTGTCACGCTTCCCTTCGGCGTGGATCAAGGGATCTGTGGCTTTCCCTCGAGGCTTTCCCACGAGGCTTACCCACAGGGCTGTCTCACGTGCCACCGTGGTGTGAGTCGATCCTCGGCTTGAAAGTCGAGGCAGTGCAGGGAAAACAGTTTTCCCTAGAATGGACTGAGACATCTGGGTGACTCTGCTAATTGTGGCACGACCCTGGAGTCCCTCTCGCCTTTCCTGTGGAGAGCACCTCCTCTTGAGATGCGACGGGAACGCGGGAAATTCTTTCCCGACCACGTAGGGAAAAGGATCCCTCCTCTCGAACTAGGAGGCGGAAACGGGGGCTCCTCTGGATGTGGGCGGGACTCTCGTGCTTCCTCTCGAGTGGAGACGGGTATGTCGGAGAACTTCTTGAGTTGCAACAAGGGTGTGAAGGACCCTTTGGAAGTTCCAGAGGTGAGGTGTGATTAGCCTCCGAGATGCCTCAGCGGAAATGGGCCTCATCTCGCCTGGAGGGGAGAACCTCCTGGATTTTCTCAAGTTGCGGCAGGTGCTCTCGACTTATGACGGGGACCTCAGGGACCCGCTCTGGTGGCCTCAGGAAAGGCCAGTCCCCATACGAGTTTCTCGGGTGCCTCTCGGAATTCCTCTCCCGACGATACCGGGGCCTAAGATCTTGTTTGGAGTGGATGCTGGAACCTGAGGATTCCTCTCCAGTGCTGACATGGATCTTGGGGTTCTTCTGGAGTCTCCCCCAGGGGAGTCAGTCCTCGTCTCGAGTGGGGGCATGCACGTGCGCTTTCCTCCCGAGCTGTAGCAGCAGTGTCACGCTTCCCTTCGTGTGGATCAAGGGATCTGTGGCTTTCCCTCGAGGCTTTCCCACGAGGCTTTCCCACAGGGCTGTCCCACGTGCCACCGTGATGTGAGTCGATCCTCGGCTTGAAAGGCGAGGCAGTGCAGGGAAAACAGGTTTCCCTGGAATGGACTGAGACATCTGGGGTACTCAGGGAATGGTGGCACGACTCTGGAGTTCCTCTCGCCTTTAGTGAGATGAGCACCTCCTCTTGAGATGCGTCGGGAACGCCGGGAATTCTTTCCTGACCACGCAGGGAAAGGATCCCTCCTCTCGAGAGAGCAGGCGGAAACGGGTCTCCTCTGGATGTGGGCTGAATCTCGTGCTTCCTCTCGAGTGTCAACGGGTATGTCAGGGAACTTCTTGAGTTGCAGCAATGGTGTGAAGGACCCTTTGGAATTTCCAGAGGTTAGGTGTAATTAGCCTCGAGACGCCTCAGTGGAAATGGGACTCATCTCGCCTGGAGGGGAGAACCTCCTCTATTTTCTCGAGTTGAGGCCAATGCTCTCTACTTACGACGGGGACCTAACGGACCCGCTCTGGTGGCCTCAGGAAAGGCCAGTCCCCATGCGACTTGCTCGGGGGCCTCTTGGGATTCCTCTCCCGACGATGCCGGGGCCTAAGACCTTGTGTGGAGTCGGTGCCGGAACCTGAAGATTCCTCTCCAGTGCCGACATGGATCTTGGGGTACTTCTGGAGTCTCCCCAGGGGAGTCAGTCCTCGTCTCGTGTGGGGGCATGCACGTGCGTTTCCTCCCGAGCTGTAGCAGCAGTGTCACGCTTCCCTTCGCGTGGATCAAGGGAACTGTGGCTTTCGCTCAAGCCTTTCCCACAAGACTTTCCCACAAGACTTTCCCTCGAGGCTTTCCCACGAGGCTTTCCCACAGGGCTGTCCCACGTGGCCACCGTGGTGTGAGTCGATCCTCGGCTTGAAAGGCGAGGCAGTGCAGGGAAAACAGGTTTCCCTGGAATGGTACTGAGACATCTGGGGGACTCTGTTAATGATGGCACGACCCTGGAGTTCCTCTCCGCGTTTCCTGTTGGAGAGCGCCTCCTCTTGAGATGAGACCGGGAACGCCGAGAATTCTTTCTCGACCACGCAGGGAAAGATCCCTCCTCTCGAGCTAGGAGGGGAAACGGGGGCTCCTCTGGATGTGGGCGGGACTCTCGTGCTTCCTCTCGAGTGGAGACGGGTATGTCGGGGAACTTCTTGAGTTGCAGCAAGGGTGTGAAGGACCCTTCGGAAGTTCCAGAGGTTAGGTGTGATTAGCCTCGAGACGTCTCAGCGGAAATGGGCATCATCTCGCCTGGAGGGGAGAACCTCCTGGATTTTCTCGGGTTGCGGCAGGTGCTCTCGATTTACGATGGGGACCTCATTGACCCTCTCTGGTGGCCTCAGGAAAGGCCAGTCCCATGCGAGTTTCTCCGGGGCCTCTCGGGATTCCTCTCCAATCGATGCCGGGGCCTAATACCTTGTGTGGAGTCGGTGCCGGAACCTGAGGATTCCTCTCCAGTGCTGACATGGATCTTGGGGTACTTCCGAGTCTCCCCAGGGGGTCAGTCCTCGTCTCAAGTGGTGGCATGCACGTGCGCTTTCCTCCCGAGCTGTAGCAGCAGTGTCACCCTTCCCTTCGCATGGATCAAGTTATCTGTGGCTTTCGCTCGAGGCTTTCCCTCTGAGCTTTCCCCACGAGGCTTTCCCACGAGGCTTTCCCACAGGGCTGTCCCACGTGCCACCGTGGTGTGAGTGGATCCTCAGCTTTGGAAAGTCGAGGCAGTGCAGGAAAAACAGGTTACCCTGTAATGGACTGAGACATCTGGGGGACTCTGGGAATGGTGGCACGACCCTGGAGTTCCTCTCGCCTTTCCTGAGGAGCGCGCCTCCTCTTGAGATGAGATGGGAACGCCGGGGAATTCTTTGCCGACCACGCAGGGAAAGGATCCCTCCTCTCGAGCTAGGAGGCGGAAACGGGGCTCCTCTGGATGTGGGCGAGACTCTCGTGCTTCATCTCGAGTGGAGACGGGAATGTCGGGGAACTTCTTGAGTTGCAGCAAGGGTGTGAAGGACCCTTCGGAAGTTCAAGAGGTTAGGTGTGATTACCCTCGAGACGCCTCAGCGGAAATGGGCCTCATCTCGCTTGGAGGGGAGAACCTCCTGGATTTTCTCGAGTTGCGGCAGGTGCTCTCGACTTACGTCGGGGACCTCAGGGACCGCCTCTGGTGTCCTCAGGAAAGGCCTCTCCACATGCGAGTTTTCTCGGGGGCCTCTTGGAATTCCTCTCCCGTCGATGCCAGGGCCTAAGACCTTGTGTGGAGACGGTGCCGGAAACTGAGGATTCCTCTCCAGTGCTGACATGAATCTTGGGGTACTTCTGGAGTCTCCCCAGGGGAGTCAGACATCGACTCGAGTGAGGGCAGGCACGTGCGCTTTCCTCCCGAGCTCTAGCAGCAGTGATACGCTTCTCTTCGCGTGGATCGAGGGATCAGTGGCTTTCCCTTGAGGCTTTCCCACGAGCCTTTCCCACAGGGCTGTCCCACGTGCCACCGTGGTGTGAGTCGATCCTCGGCTTGAAAGTCGAGGCATTGCAGGGAAAACAGTTTTCCCTGGAATGGACAGAGACATCTGGGTGACTCTGGGAATGGTGGCACGAACCTGGATTTCCTCTCGCCTTTCCTGTGGAGAGCGCCTCCTCTTGAGATGCGATGGGAACGCCGGGAATTCTTTCCCGACCACGCAGGAAAGGATCCTCCTCTCTAGGAGGGGCGCTCCTGTATGTGGGCGGGACTCTCGTGCTTCCTCTCCTCTGGAGACGGGTATGTCGAGGAGTTTCTTGAGTTGCAGCAAGGGTGTGAAGGAACTTTTGGAAGTTCCACATGTTAGGTGTGATTAGCCTGGATATGGCTCAGCGGAAATGGGCCTCATCTCGCCTGGAGGGAAGAACCACCTGGATTTTCTCCAGTTGAGGCAGGTGCTCACAACTTACGACCGGGACCTCAGGGACCTGCTCTGGTGGCCTCAGGAAAGACCAGTCCCCATGCGAATTGCTCGGGGTCCTCTCGGGATTCCTCTCCCGTCGATGCCGAGGCCTAAGACCTTGTGTGGAGATGGTGCCAGAACCTGAGGATTCCTCTCCAGTGCTGACATGGATCTTGGGGTACTTCTGGAGTCTCCCCAGGGGAGTAAGTCCTTGTCTCGAGTGGGGGCATGCACGTGCGCTTTCCTCCCGAGATGTAGCAGCAGTGTCACGCTTCCCTTCCCGTGGATCAAGGGATCTGTGGCTTTCCCTCGAGGCTTTCCCAAGAGGATTTCCCACGAGGCTTTCCGACAGGGCTATCCCACGTGCCACCGTGGTGTGAGTCGATCCTCGCCGTGAAATTCGAGGCAGTGCAGGAAAAACAGTTTACTCTGGAATGGACTGAGACATCTGGGCGACTCTGTGAATGGTGGCACGACCCTGGAGTTCCTCTCGCCTTTCCTGTGGAGAGCGCTTCCCCTTGAAATGCGAGTGGAATGGCGGGTATTATTTCCTGACCAAGCAGGGAAAGGATCCCTCATGTCGAGCTTCGATACCAAAACGGCGTCTCCTCTGGATGTGGGCGGGACCCTCGTGCTTCCTCTCGAGTGGAGACGGGTATGTCGGGGAACTTCTTGAGTTGCAGCAAGGACCCTTTTGAATTTCCAGAGTTTAGGTGTGATGAGCCTCCAGATGCCTCCGAGGAAATGGGCCTCATCTCGCCTGGAGGGGAGAACCTCCTGGATTTTCTAGAGTTGGGGCAGGGTCTCTCGAGTTACGACAGGGACCTCAGGGACCCGCTCTGGTGGCCTCAGGAAAGGCCAGTGCCATGGGAGTTGCAAGAGAGCCTTTCGGGATTCCTCTCTCCGTCAATGCCGGGCCTAAGACCTTGTGTGGAGTCGATGCCGGAACCTGAGGATTCCTCTCCAGTGCTGACATGGATCTTGGGGTACTTCTGGAGTCTCCCCAGGGGAGTCAGACCCTCGACTCGAGTGGGGGGGCAGGAACGTGCGCTTTCCTCCCGAGCTCCTGCAGGAGTGTTACGCTTCCCTTCACGTGGATCAAGGGAGCAGTGGCTTTCCCTCGATGCTTTCCCACGAGGCATTCCACAGGGCTGTCCCACGTGCCACCGTGGTGAGAGTCTATCCTCGCTTGAAAGTCGAGGCAGTGCAGGGAAAAACAGTTTTCCCTGGAATGGACTGAGACATCTGGGGGACTGTGGGAATGGTGGCACGACGCTGGAGTTCCTCTCGCCTTTCCTGAGGAGAGCGCCTCCTCTTGAGATGCGACGGGAACGCCGGGAATTCTTTCCCAACCACGCAGCGAAAGCATCCCACCCTCGAGCTATGAGGCGGAAACGGGGCTCATCTGGATGTGGGCAGAACTCTCGTGCTTCCTCTCGAGTGGAGACGGGTATGTCAGGGAACTTCTTGAGTTGCAGGAAGGGTGTGAAGGACCATTTGGAAGTTCCAGATGTTAGGTGTGATTAGCTCTAGACGCCTGAGCGGAAATGGGCCTCATCTCGCCTGGAGGGGAGAACCTCCTGGATTTTCTCGAGTTGCGGCAGGTGCTCTCGACTTACGTCGGGGACCTCAGGGACCCGCTCTGGTGGACTCAGGAAAGGCCAATCCCCATGCGAGTTGTTCGGGGGCCTATCAGGATTCCTCTCCCCTCGATGCAGGGGCATAAGATCTTGTGCGGAGTCGGTGCCGGAACCTGAGCATTCCTCTCCAGTGCTGACATGGATCTTGGGGTACTTCTGGAGTCTCCCCAGGGGTGTCAGTGCTCGTCTCTAGTGGGGCATGCATGTGCGCTTTCCTCCTCCGAGCTGTAGCAGCAGTGTCACACTTCCCTTCGGTGGATCAAGGGATCAGGGCTTTCCCTCGAGCTTTCCGCTTTCCCACGAGGCTTTCCCACAGGCTGTCCCACGTGCCACCGTGGTGTGAGTCGATCCTCGGCTTGAAAGTCGAGGCAGTGCAGGGAAAAGAGGTTTCCCTGGAATGGACTGAGACATCTGGGGGACTCTGGGAATGGTGGCACGACCCTGGAGGTCCTCTCGCCTTTCCTGTGGAGAGCGCCTCCTCTGGAGATGCGACGGGAACGCCGGGAATTCTTTCCCCACCACGCAGGGAAAGGATCCCTCCTCTCGAGCTAGAGTCGGAAACGGGGCTCCTCTGGATGTGGGCGGGACTCTCGTGCTTCCTCTCGAGTGGAGACGGGTATGTCGGGGAACTTCATGAGTTGCAGCAAGGGTGTGAAGGACCCTTTGGAAGTTCCAGATTTTAGGTGTGATTAGCTAGAAACGCCTGAGGGGAAATGGGCCTCATCTCGCCTAGAGGGTGAACCTCCTGTATTTTTCTCGAGTTGCGGCAGGTGCTCTCGACTTACGACGGGGACATCCGGGACCCGCTCTGGTGGCCTCAGGAAAGGCCAGTCCCCATGCGAGTTGCTCGGGGCCTCCCGGGATTCCGCACCCCGTCGATGCCGGGGCATAAGACCTTGTGCGGAGTCGGTGCTGGAACCTGAGGATTCCTCTCCAGTGCCGACATGGATCCTGGGGTACTTCTGGAGTCTCCCCAGGGGAGTCAGTCCTCGTCCGAGTGGGGGCATGCACGTGCGCTTTCCTCCCGAGCTATAGCAGAAGTGTCACGCTTCCCTTCGCATGGAACCTGTGGCTTTCGCTTATTTCTTTCGAGGCTTTCCCACGAGGCTTTCCACGAGCGTTTCCCACAGGGCTGTCCCACGTGCCACAGTGGTGTAAGTCGATCCTCGGCTTGAAAGTCGAGGCAGTGCAGGGAAAACAGGTTTCGCCTGGAATGGACTGAGACATCTGGGGGACTCTGGGAATGGTGGCACCATCCTGGAGTTCCTCTCTCGCCTTTCCTGTGGAGAGCGCCTACTCTTGAGATGCGACAGGAACGCGGAAATTCTTTCCCCACCACGCAGGGAAAGGATCCTCCCTCTCGAGCTAGGAGGCGGAAACGGGTCTCCTCTGGATATTGGGCGGAACTCCGTGCTTCCTCTCGAGTGGAGACGGGTATGTCGGGGAACTTCTTGAGTTGCAGGCAAGGGTGTGAAGACCCTTTGGAAGTTCCAGAGGTTAGGTGTGATTAGCCACGAGACGCATCAGCAAAATGGCCCATCTCGCCTGGAGGGGAGAACCTCCTCGATTTTCTCGAGTTGCGGAGGTTCTCGACTTTCGACGGGGACCTCAGGGACCCGCTCTGATGGCTCAGGAAAGGCCAGTCCCCATGCGAGTTGCTCGGGGCCTCTCGGGATTCCTCTCCGTCGATTCCGGGCCTAAGATCTTGTGTGGAGTCGGTGCCAGAACCTGAGCATTCCTCTCCAGTGCTGAGATGGATCTTGGGGTAGTTCTGGAGTCACCCAGGGGAGTCAGTCCTCGTCTCGAGTGGGGGCATGCACGTGCGCTTTCTTCCGAGCTGTAGCAACAGTGTCGCGCTTCCCTTCGCGTGGATCAAGGATCTGTGGCTTCCCTCGAGGCTTACCCTAGAGGCTTTCCACGAGGCTTTCCCACAGGGCTGTCCCACGTGCCACGTTGTGTGAGTTGATCCTCGGCTTGAAAGTCAGGGCAGTGCAGGGAAAAACAGGTTTCCCTGGAATGGACTGAGACATCTGGGGGACTCTGGGAATGGTGGCAGGACCCTAGAGTTATTCTTGCCTTTCCTGTGGAGATCGCCTCCTCTTGAGATGCGACGGGAACGCCGGGAATTCTTTCCAAACACACGCAGGGAAAGGATCCCTCTCTCGAGCTAGGAGGCGGAATCGGGGGCTTCTCTGGATATGGGCGGGAATCTCGTGCTTCCTCTCGAGCGAGACGGTATGAGGACGGGAGATAAATACTCAGGGAACTTCTTGAGTTGCAGCAAGGGTTGAAGGAGCTATGAAGTTACCCACAGAGGTAGTTGTTGCAATATTACCTCGGAAAAACCGCACTCTTCAGGTGGGACAATGGGACATCAATCATTGCATGGACGGCTAGATTTTCCATCGGTATATGTCTCGTTTTTTGAAGTAGATTCGTGCGTTACGATGGACCCCTCTGTGGCCTCGACGAAGCGAGTTCGCGCGATAGGCAGTTGTGGGGGCCTTCCGGGCATTACGTGTCGCGTGCGGTGCGGGTAGCCATATAATTGGAGTGTAAGCTACCGGACAGGGATCTCTTCCACAGTAAGCTCCAAACAGCAAATGGAATTCTTGGAGCGCTTACTTCTGGAGTCTCCCCAGTTGTCAGCTCCTACCGTCATCGACAAGTTGGGCGCAATAACAGGTGACGCTTTCCTCCTGAAGCTAGAAAGCAGACCAGTGTCCCTCTTTCCCTTTCCGCCAGTAGGAATCCAAGGAGATCTGTCGGTTTCCCTCGGGCTTTCCCACGAGGCTTGTTCACCACGCGGCTTTCCCACAGGGTATTCGCCACGTGCCACTCGTAAAATCACGTGTGGAAGTGATCGCCTCTCTTCGGGGATCGACTGCAGTGCAGTGAGAAACATGTTGCCCTGGATCGGATGCACGCATCCTGGTGGGGACTCTATCAGGGCAAATCGGATGGACAGTGGGGATTCTCTGCCTTTCTTAGTGGAGCGACTCCTCTTTGAGGACAGCGAGTACGGCAAACAGGGAGATTTTTCAACACCACGCCGGAATGAAGGATCACCCCTTCTACGGCTAGGAGCGACAACGTGGGCTCCTCTGGATAAATGGGCGGGGAATCTCAAGTCACTTCTTCGCGTGGTAACGGGGATGTTGAAAGATCGGGACTTATGAGTCTGCAGAAAAGGGACGTGAAGAGGACCCTTATTGAAAGGATATCGAGATTGTTATCGTAAATAAGCCGTGAGACAGAACATAACGCGGAATGGGCCTCTACTCGCCTTAAGTGGAATACGCTCTGGATAATTCGTTCGCAGGTGCTTTCGGACTTGACGAAGTCATGTCAGGGACCTCCGCCCTGGTGGCTCAGTGAAACTAAAGACAAGCTCCACACACATGCGATATTGCCTCGGGGGCCTTCTCGGAATTCCTCTCCATCCGTATGCCAGTGCACTAAAGAACCTTGAGTAGATTTAGTGCCTGATTAGGATTTACTCTCGCAATGTGCTACAAATAAGAGATCTTTGGCGGTGCTTCTGGAGTCTCCAGGAAATGTCCGAGTGTTCCTGCGTGCTAGAAGTGGCATTGCAGCGCTGCGCTTCCCTCCGCGAAGCTGTAGCTAACGGTGCGGCTGTTAACTTCGGTATCCGTGGCGTGTT